>NC_044048.1:15176250-15226250 GCF_902167405.1 Gadus morhua | reverse complement strand
AAGAGGAGGGATTAGGGCTTAACCTCTTGTTGGAATATTGACTGTTGCCGTGTGAACTCCTCTCATATCTTTAATGTGGCATCTTTCTTAAGAAGAGGAATGATGCAATTCTTCTGTCAATGGGAATACCTGGAGGCATGAGGGATTCATTAAGCCCCCCCCCCCACACACACACTGCTGTGCAGATGCGCCACGCACATGCACGTGCATACAAGGGATAACAATAAATACATCTTGGCTCATATTTTCAGGAAGAGGATTTTGTCTTGCATCCAGTCACACAACAAGACATTAAGAGGCACAACAGGAAAAACACACACACACACACACACACACACACACACACACACACACACACACACACACACACACACACACACACACACACACACACACACACACACACGCACACACACACATGTATAAAAAATAACCACACATGCGCCGAAGCCCCCGCAAACGCGCGAGTGTGCACTGGAGAAAACCCCCGCAAGAAGGGGGGAAGATTCAGCGAATGGTCGGCGATGACATGTTTTATTTGTCTCGTGTATCCCACGCTGCCGCTCGTGTTGGGAGAGCTCATCCCCTCGGAGGAGCACACACACAACCACACACACACACACACCAACACACACTCACCACCGAGGATGCAGACGAGAGCATGAGTTCGGACCGAGCGCAGGATGACACGGTCTGTCAGAAAGCCGTGACCCTAATCGTTGACCTTTGTCTGGCCGACGGGGAGCTGCTCGCTCAGGACACCTGCCAGGATTTCTTCTTCCTGTTGTCCAAACAGAGCTCCGACCACCCAGAACCAGGTAAGTGATTTCTGGCTGGTTTGTTTCATTAGGGTAAGGGTTAGACAAATATATATGTGTATAGATGTCTATCTGTATTCTTCAATTAGGGCTCTATATATATATATATACATATCTATAAATGTATCTGCATCTGGAGTTAGGGTTATATATATATAGATATTAATAGGTATCTATATTTATATGTATAGATATTTATCTGTATCCATGAATTAAGGTGAAATATATCAATATATATTTGTATCTGGAGATAGGGTTATATATATATAAATGTATAGATATATATCTATATCCATGAGTTATGCTGAATGCTGTTCCTCAATTCTAGGATTTGTCCCTCTTTGCGCCTTTCTGTTAGATTTCATCCATTCTTTGACGTTCCCGGTAGTTTTCATGCAGATCCAATACTGACCGTATCTTCTGAAAAGTCCTAATCCTGCCTTCACAAGGTGAAATAAAGCATTAACATCTTCTTATATTATTCTATAGTGTTCCCTTGTGCCCTCCATAGACACTTGCTTGTCTTCCGCCTTAATGAGTTTCCTGACCTCAAGGCAAAACAGACAGCAATAGTAGTATATAACAGACTCATCAGTTGCTGGGTGACCACAGCCTCTGTATCATTAATAGATAAACCCTGAGGCTAAATATCGCCAGCTGATGTCCCCCAGTGCAGTTTGGGTCGTCCGTCAGAATGGAAAAGGTTCCTACTGATAATGTATTATTTTCTTTTGGCTTGGATGACACTTTGGAAGAATTTATTCAGGAAGTTACTTGGGTGAAGATTAATAGTAAGCATCTGCCTAATCTAATCCACCTTCAGCGCACCTCACATAATCTCGTAATTATTCATGAGGGCTATTTTGTATTTTTAATTTGACCGTTACTCCAGGGTTCTTCCTCTGCAGCAGCCTGACATTTCCAAACTGTGAGTCCTTTTGCATCCCAGACAAAACCAAAATCCTGTGGTTGTTGTGGTTTTAGAAGGACCAATCTCAAATTCCTTTTGCAGAGGCGTATCCTAGTGCCGTACTCAGTAGTAAGCACGAGTAGACTGTAGTAGTGGTGTCTCTAACACATTCATGCATGACATGCCTTGTGAGTGCTGTTCATGTCAAAGATCTTTGTTATGAACATATTTTATTTATGTAACAACCTGGTGACCGTGTCCTCAACTGTGAAGCATACATCATTCATTGGGATCTGGAGACGCTGGGTTTAGCAAACAATAAAAGCAGATCATTACAAGTCTTAAACTAAATTGCACCCTTGTGTCTCATGCGCTTGGAAAAATAATTGAGTGGGATCTCGACGATGATCATCACTCATAAACAGCCCATCATAGTCTTTGAATGGATGCTTTCTCCATTTACACACATGCTCTAACATGGCTTCATCGCACACGCATGTCCGCGTTGATGCGTTGTGGATTAGTGCAGTGGATTAGAAACCGCGGTCGGACGGCTCAGCGTGTCTCCCTGTGAGTGAGAGTCTTGCTGTGACACGAGGTCTGCAGGCAGGTGCGGAGAGAACATGTCATTCAAAAGGAGGAGCCGGGGCGCGTAGACCCCCCCCCCCCCCCCCCCGCCCCACCTTCTCCCTTCCTGTTTACGGACTGCATGTCACACCACTCCTGACCCAATCTTCTGTCACGTCACATCATCCTCACTGACCGAGTCGGAACGCCAGTGCTGCTGGCGGCGGCTATTGCGCCGCGGGGACATTAAATGCCATTGCATGTTACCCGGGCCGTCGCTGTGAATCTCTTCTGCCACATGGAATCCAAACACAAGCTGCTTCTCATATTGTGGACAGGGACATGCAGAGGAAGGGGGGATGGACAAAAAAAGTCTCCCCCATGTGTATTTTACACGGTGCACTGCACACATTGCAGAGGGACCCAAGTGCAGGAGTGAGTGAAGTGATGGTGCGCACTGCACTCGTCCCCGTGCGGCAGTGGCAAGCTCGGGGTTCGGGGCCAGCGGAAGCTTCCAGTTCACATACCGGAGCGGTTTACGGTTCTGCTACATATAATATAAATCTGTGTTTCATTACTTCCCTCCAAAGTGTGGTTCTTTGTCACAGATGATGAACGTAATTGCTATCGCTTGTTACTCTACTGATGTGATCTATAAGATACTCAATTAGAAACAACCTCATTGTCATTGTTTTTTTTACGCAAAAGTATGGTTGTACTCTTTCCCCCCTGCCCGTCGGGAGATGGGGATGGCTTTGGTGTTTTGGTCCTAAAGAAAAGTTATTTTCCCTTCTCAGTGAGAATGCAAAATAAACTTTTGCATTGTTGACAGGCAGATCTACGACACCCTTCAAGCAGAAGCCAATGAATTCTAAGTAAGCACACTAATATACACCTCTCCTGCCTGTTGGCTCTTAATATAGCACCCTGAGTCCCCCGACCGCGGTCTACCATTGTGATCAGCGCTGATAACGTTATTAGGGATCAGGGAGCCTTTCTCAGGCAGCCTGTGTCTTGATATAGCTGAGAGATTATAGCCTATGCCTGGCCTCTGTAATTTGGTGAATCAGTGCGCTGCTTTCAGGCTAGCAACGACAGCGCACTGGGCTAGGGAACCGGCAGGGACACCTAACCCGGGCTCTTGGAAGCTTTTCGCTTCCGTGATCGGCTGCCTTCCTGAGATATTGATATTCACTACGTAGTCGTGAAGCTCAACATGAACGCGACGCTCTCCAATGAAACCTGTGGGAGCCATAGAGAGGCAGAACGCATGTATAGTCACACACACACAAACCCACAAACCAACAAACATATGTTAATTACATGGTCACACACATACAATCACTCACAAACACACACACACGCCTACACATTACCTGTGTAAAAAAACGCCTGCCTATAAACACACACACACACACACACACACACAGACACACACACACACACACACACACACATGCCCATGCTCACACACACTTACTCACACAGACAGACAAACACACACACGCACACACAAACACACACACACACACACACACACACACACACACACACACACACACACACACACACACACACACACACACACACACACACATACACACTGTGAAGATCTGAATGGCATCTTCACTGTTTTTAAACATGTTTTAAAAGATTCACGTGCTCCTGTCTGGCTGGTTAGCCGTGATAGTCCGCAGCTGTGGCTCGTGGGCTAATTGAGCCACACCCATTCTGGTGCTCTTTAAGAGGGCCAGAGTTTTAGACTGGGAGGCGGGAGTTGTGCAAGTGACTCGACAGTTGTGCTGTGTTTTAAGTAAAGAGATGCTTTCTAACAACAATTTGCGTGAAGAAAGCTCTTTTTCACATTTGGTGGCAGTGGTGGGATATTCCTCTAGCCAAGTGGAGGGGACCCACATTTCGAAAAACATTGTTCGAGGAGCTTCGTGGTGGACCGCGGTGAAGAAGAGCAGGTAGACGAAGAGTCCTGCTAGGAGAGGAGATCACTGGGGAAGTTGAACTGCTGTCCTGTGGGGTTGGCCAAAGCCTGAAGGAGGAATAGCTCGGTAACTCCTTGTTGCTGACGTGAGCCATGTGGGGAGCTATTGCCAAGCCTTTGCAGAACAGCAGTGGCGGAGGACTTACTGCGAAGAGTGCAGTGTTTCGCCAAGAAGGAGGGATCTTGGAATGGAGATGGGCGGTCACCGGAGACTTTTTTAACTGTTTATTTGGCACAAATGACTGTCTTGCACAATATTTTACCTTTTTTTTATCTAATGCGCTTGTAACTGTGTTTGCAAGCTTAAAAGAGGGGGAAGGTAATGTGAAGATCTGAATGGCATCTTCACTGTTTTTAAACATGTTTTAAAAGATTCACGTGCTCCTGTCTGGCTGGTTAGCCGTGATAGTCCGCAGCTGTGGCTCGTGGGCTAATTGAGCCACACCCATTCTGGTGCTCTTTAAGAGGGCCAGAGTTTTAGACTGGGAGGCGGGAGTTGTGCAAGTGACTCGACAGTTGTGCTGTGTTTTAAGTAAAGAGATGCTTTCTAACAACAATTTGCGTGAAGAAAGCTCTTTTTCACACACACACACACACACACACACACACACACACTCACACACACACACACATATGTACACACACGTATAACACCTTTCACTAACACCATCAGCAGCAGCTTCAGGTGTGTGGGCTTGAACTGACAAGGCTTATTTTGATTGCATCATTTCTCACGCCCGTCTTGTTGTGAGCATTATAAAGACCTCCGGCTGGCGGAGGCAGACTCTCACCTGACGGTTCCTGTTGGTCCCACTGGTGGGCTTCTCTGGGCCACGGTCTCCGCGAGGGGGTGGGCCGCTGGATGCTGCATTGCAGGTCGAATCCAAAAAAGCAAGCAAAACAAGAACATCAAATTAACTGCCCTGGTGAGATTAGAAGCCCCAAAAAACCGCCAGGCCTTTCAATAATTCATGTCTACAGTCCACCGCCCCTTTTTTCAATGCAGACAACCGAAAGAGAAAATAACCTTTGGTAAGCAGTGCTATCGGGCTGCTTACCAAAATACAACAAATGGGTGGGTTAAGTGCCCGCAACTTGTGTAGATATATAGTGAGATATTTATCTTGTGATTACCAGCAGTATTGTTGGTAATCACAAGAATAAGGCGTGTTAAGTTTTCTGTTTTGTGCACTCAAGCAAAATAAAGGCATAGCTTCGTTGTTTTTTGCCCGGGCTACATCGTGGATGGATCAGGCTGGAGACTCAGGCTCCATGGTCGGTTTATCATCTGAAGACTTGGGCTACATGGCTGGTTGGGCTCCATGCATGGTTTATCATCTGAAGACTTGGGCTGCATGGCTGGTTGGGCTCCATGCATGGTTTATCATCTGAAGACTTGGGCTACATGGCTGGTTGGGCTCCATGCATGGTTTATCATCTGGAGACTTGGGCACCATGGTTGGTTGGTCGTCTGGAGAGTTGGATACCATGCATGGTTTTCACCTGGGTGAAGGCAGGTGACAGGTATCTTCACTGCTTAGAGTGAAGCAGTCCGAGGTTAAAGTCAGGTCACTTCTCCTGGGGTTGGGTCAGAAAATCGGAGTAGCAAATAATTGCGAGGAGGTTTTCATAAATATAAATGTGGTAAAGAGAATCACTGCCATAAGCGGACTGTAAACCAATCCCACTTTTTTTTCTTCTTCTGACAAGCCTGGGAAGCAACATGCTCGTGAACAGCATTTTATATTGAAACGCCTTCTTCTTTTCCGTCTCTGGAGAGTCTCTTTTCTCCCACCTACAATTTAATTTGAAACATCAATAGCTCCTTGGCGGCACCTGATGGGGCTGATAGGCTGAGGATGCATTTTCTTTTTTGTCTCCCTACAAGGCTACTTCCTTGTGACCGGATATTGGTATCATGAATGTGAATCTATTCCCTTTGAATAAATAATATATAAAACCCACAATCAACTTGTTCCTGCAGACTGGCTATCACATGAATGATCAAACATGAATATGTATTACCAAACCAGCATTGACTGTTCAAAAAACAGTTTTTGCAGTGTCTTAAAGCTGGCTTATTCTTATTTTTTTTTTTGGTAGTTTCAAAGCAGGCCAGACTATGGTTATCCTTTGTGTTTTATTTATTTATTCATATTTTTTTATGTTTTTGGTTTAATTGATTAAGGTCACAGAAGCCAAATGAGATTTATGTGATGAATTATTTAAATCCTTGCTGAGTTATCCTTGGTTATTGCTCCGGGTCCAGGCCTCCACTGAGCTATTGAGTGCTGGCATTGGTTTATTGATTGAGGAATCAGGCCCCAGGCAACCACTGTTGTGCAAGTCTGACACTATAGGCACAGATGGAACTCAATGTGAGAGCCAGCGCCTTAATGTCACTAGAGCCCAATTTACTGTTCATTCCCAGTCTTGGCATTGAGATTTGAGGGGACATTTTGAGCATGATTTCCTTTTCTAAAAAGTAGAAGGATTTTTCTTTGCCTGTCTTTGATTTTTCCATCTTGCCAGATGTAGATAAGAGCACCCAGTCAACCCCTTCATAACTTTGTTAGGTTATTTTAACGCAGTAAACTCAGTGTCCCTTTCTCTTAGTAACCCTGCTTGTCCCCTGTCTCAATGGGAGCTTAAAGCCTCTTGGATGGACGCCGCAGCCACGTTTGCTAAGCTGATGGTGCAGAAACGCGGGGACACAGGCACAGCTCTCTACAGCTCATCAAAGAGAGTGATGAGCGATGCACAGGTAGAATTACCTGGGGTTATTTTCCCTTAAGCTAAGGTAACCCACTACTTACTAGTGAACACTTTCAACTGTCAGTTCTTTAAACTAGAAAAACTACACCAAAGTTCCGAACTCCCAAACTGATGACTTTTCAATTGCAAGGGGGTGTAGCATCTCCAATTCAACCTAACCATACCTTAACCTTAACAATTCAGTTTCAAACTACAAGTTGAGTAGGTGTGTGAGATTTGTAGGACATCACAACTGTTGCCTGTAAATTCCCAGCTGTGGGAAACGATTTTCTTCCAACTCGGTCTGTATTCACACTGTTGAAACGGTTAATGAGGAAGAGGTTTGATATGTGATCCTTTTATCCACTGATTGGTCTGGCGCTTTGTATCAACCAAAATCGCCTAAAATCCATATTGACTAGCGTTGTTCCAAACAGTATCAGCTCAACGTCAAAAGTGATCTGGCAAATTCTGCCTGATTAGGGAAGGCAGCAGACGCATGTGAAGCACAACCCTGAGACGGCCCAGAACATTTTGTCCCATATGTTCCTGATAATGCAGAAGTAGAAAGAAAACATGTTTTTCCTGTCTCTTCCTTGTGACTCCCTAATGTGATGTGTAGTCCGGGTCATCGGGTACGAAGAAACTTAATTTTTTCCTCACAGAAACCATGGAGCTTCCCTAACGTGGTTTTAGTTTCAGGTCCGGGAACACACCGTGCCTTGGGCTTTCATCAGCCCGGACAGACCCCCGACCCCCCCCCCCCCCCCCACCACACACAGACACACACACACACACACACACACAGACCCCCGACCCCCCCCCCCCACACACACACACACACACACACACACACTCAAACACACACACCAACATTTCCAGGAAGCACCGCTGCTTCCTTTATATTTGTGTTTCACTTATGATACAACTCTGCGGTACCCCCCTAGGGGATAACCTGACCCTTAAGAGGAACAATCAGGCAGACGGAGGTGAGGAAGGGGGTAAGATGCAAAGCTGCATCATCATCACCGCCGCGTGAACTCATGCATGCGCGTACACTCGCAATCCCATGCATATTGGGTCAACCACTTAGCAGGGAACATATTTTAGGGGGGAGACAATGCTTGGGGCTGAGTAAATTTTTTTACAGACAGTGCTATCCTCTGTTTGTTGTGACACTTTCTCCTCTGATTGGATTATAGCTCTCTCTACAAGGCTCCACAGGCCACCCTGAAGGGATGCTGCCCAAACCTGACAGGAATTGAAGCACTGACCTTACTAGCTTGTCTACCGTTAGAAAGAACCACCTCATGGGTACATTGTGTACAATGGAGGATGTAAAACCAAGCCATGTATCGTCGATGCATACGCTGGTGGGACGTGGCTGAATATGGCTGATGATGGATCAAGCATAGCAGCCTACAGGGCAACAGGCCTTGTGAACCACTTAAGGACGCCATTCGAACAGGATGCCCGTCTGCCCAGCTTGCCACGAGCCCAGACCACACGTTAGCCTGCCTACCAGAAAGAAGGCACATGGTTGCTAGGCAACCAAATTAAACAGGGATTTTCCTGTGACGAATACGGATGCGACACAAGGTTCCGAACAAGAATACAAAAAATGCTTGACACACTAGTGAAGGATGGTTCAAATCAAGTCATGATCAGATTTCTAGATGAGCTGATTCACTAGTTACATGTCCTTACCAAGGGGAGTCAATGTTTAACATGCAGCCCCAACCAAGTCTCTCAGAATGACCTGGCGAACACACCCTGGGGTCCTTCCTCCATTATTCATCAATGGAGACATTAATGCATATTGCATGTCTCATGTATCTGGGAGATGGACTAGGCTAATGAAGAAGCAATAGCTTTTGTTCTCTTGCACGACGGTGCGTGCTTGATCCGAAGCATGTTGGCCAAACATTCAGCAACAAGTTAGAGGCGCGCCGCAACTAAATCAGCTTTGCTCTTCACAAATGGGTTAGTAAACATTTTGTTAAGCAACCATGTGCCTGGAACACAGGCTAATTTAACAGTCCGGTGACTGTTAATGTTTGCATTCTGTCTTGCTTGTCTGCTGCCATGGTACACGTACACATCTGTGTTATACTTCAAGCATCACTGAACAATAACAATTTTAATAAAACAAATTAAACACTCAGTTAGATGTACAGAGAGTTAAAAGCTTTTAATTACAACACTGCTTTCTCTCGTATAATGGAGTATCGTCTACGTCAGACTGAACAGAAAAAACACTTCCTGTTCAAGGCTCTCATAAACAACACTTTTTGTTGATTAGTTTATAATCAAGGCATGCTTGTCCTATACATTATTGTATCATATGAGTACAAATCAAATAGGAGGAAAGTTGCTGATATATAACAAGAATGTTTACAACACAATAATACTATTTGTGAGCAGTCCGTTGGTGTGTACGTGGACTGAGCTGAAATGAGCTCCACAGTGGGAGACGATGGACCCCTTCTCTTGACAAGTTATTCATCAGCCAAGCATGTAATTACGAACACAAGAGGCTCATGTTTGCTCCCATGCATACCTGTGACACAATGACAAGAGTAGCAGGGGCGGCTGTCTCCACAGCAGCAGCAGCGATTACCTCCCGGGTGTTGCTGTCAGAACGCTGAGGATAATCTGCAGGAGGAAGGGAGGGAGGGAGGGAGGGAGGGAGGGAGGGAGGGAGGGAGGGGGAGAGGGGTGAACAGTAACCGTAACTTCATTAAAGTAATTAAACCAGATGCGCACAAATCAATGTCTTGGGAGGGTTTATGTGCTTCACTCTCCCTTTCTGTTTTGGATGACAAGCATTGGGCCAGTCGATTGTCTGTTAGGGTGTGATGAAAAATTTAAGAAAATCATGAAATTGTTTTTTATGTTCCCATTACTATGGGAGTTATTTTCCCACTTATTAATCATATAGGCTACCAATCTTCCACTTGAGACTATCTGAGCTCACGGTGGAGATATCAGACGAGACACACCATGATAAGCCTGCAAGCCCAGGGTCAGACACGCGCCAATTTAACTTCAAGGCAATTAAGGGGTTTAAAATTAGTTATATCAGTTTGAGGTGACCACATTGAGGCTACTGAAATAATAAATAAATCATTCTTCTAGCACATGCAGCAGGATCGTATTTTCTATAAAAAACTATAGCTCTTCCTCAAAGGTTGTCTTTTTTACCAACGTACTGAATGTACTTATACACGTATGTGAACATACACTATGTCACATGCTATTTTCTTATTAAAAATGTGGATTTTATTGGATTTGCCTTTCCCCTGCGGAAATCCTATTTAAACCACACGCCTTATCTAAATGTTCCATAAGCCTATTTGTCAAGCACATATTCAAAAGGGCCACCAGAGCAGTGGGGACCTGCAATAATGACAGCTGCTAGCTCGAAAACAATGCATCTGTCTTGGGCTTTCTATATGAGGAATCGCTTGGCATTTCGTTTTGGATTTGGTCCAGGCTGTGGCCAAAAAAAACTTTATTTTCATACAGCTGCCTAGCATTTATGAGTGTGTCATGGGGGATATTGAGAAGAATACTCCAAATCAGTTCTGCAGCCTAATATCTGGAGGACAATAGGTGGTGGTGCAACAATCACGTTCCCAGCGATTCCTTCGTACACTCTCATTGTTTGATAATTAACGCCTTGTGTTTGTTGATACTCAAATTAAACAATGCATAGTCAAATTTGACTATACTGTACTGTAGAGACAAATTAATGTATCCCACGCATAAAAGGATTTGACAAAACCGGCAGAAAGGATGACCGTAAGCAAAGCAACACTTATCCCTGTCTTCTTTCCTGGCCTATAAATAGAGCCTTGTGAAGAGGATCACTGGCAGAGGCTGCGGTAGCACCAGCCCCCCGTGCATGTCACGTTAAATCACTATCATTTTTTGTAAACGTGTATGTAGGACCCAACCCAGTGGTTACGCAGTTTGTTATTAAGGTGACTCAGAGATCAGGGTAGGCACGGAGGCCTTGTTCACACTTTTAACTAGTAACACCCCACCCCCGACAAAACACATCTTACACATTGTCGGAGCTAATTAGCTGTGGCTATGGCTTCCCAAGGGAAGCTATAGGTGTTCCAATTAACAGCGTGGGACCACTTCATATAGACTCACATGCTGTGCAGATCTACATGAATAGTATGTCTGATGAAGTATGAATATGTTTAATAGGCCGAGGAAATGAGGAGATTTCATGGAGCACAACCCGACAAGAGGTCCAGACCGTCCCATTCCCTAACATTTATTCCATGTCCTTCCCAATCGTCCACTCCAGCATTTGGCTCAGTCCGATCCCCAAAACGTAAAATTCTTAGCTTCTAACACAGACTTAACACCCAGCAGCGCCCCCACCCCCCCCCCCCCCCCCCTTTTACCTGTAGCATCCATCTTCAAACATCTCCCTCCCAGTTGGACATCAACAATGTATTGTCTTCAGAAGCCTCCTCAATGGCTTCTCTGCACACTGAGTGGATTCCACATTTGTATTCTCAGAGCCTGGAGTCGCTGCAGAATGTACCCGTCTGCACTCTGCTTTCCTTTGAACTCCACACTGGCTTCTTGGACCCGCAGGCGCGGACTTCCATCACGGCCGCGGATGGCGGGAACCTGTGATGAACGGTTCATTAGGAAGATAAATGGTGCTTCTGAGTTCATCCCTGGTGTGTGTGCACTGAGATGTTCCTGAGAATCTCTCGGCCACTCTTTGCACGTCTATTCAGGCGCTCGCGCCTCTGCAGCCCCCCAGGGGAGACTCCCGCCCTGAGCATAATTCAAAGCTAGGATTAACCAACTAAGAGTTTAAGACAAGTGTCTTAAAAAACCCATTGCAGTAAGTAGCAGTGTGCTAGTAACATAGCAGGGTTCACACCAGTCTGTCCAATATTAAGCAGATGGTTTGCTCCTTCATGATTATGATTGATAAACTTTACAATGAACAGCAGGTGTATTTAAAGGTGACATATTGTACCACCAGGTGTGAGTGTGATTAGCCGTTACAAGCCGTTCTGAAAATCCGCCTCACACTTGGGGGTATAATCTGTCACCTTTAAGTGGCCAGTCCCATCCTCTTTGACTGGATATTGTGAAATATTACCTGAAAAGGCAATTGGAATGTTTTTAAAGAACTTCATGTAGATGTATTTTAAACCATATAGGCATTGAAGAAATGGTTTAGGGGTCTCTATAGCTATCTATACGTACATCTTTGATATGCAGGGGAACATTAACAATTTGATGTGTCTATGTCTTCATTTATGTAATTTCCAAACTATTTACATGGTTTTGGGACTATGGGGGGCGGCAGTAGCTCAGGAGGTAGAGTGGGTTGGCTGGTGACCGGAAGGTTGCTGGTTCGATCCCCGGCTCCTCCTAGCTGAGTGTCGAGGCGTCCCTGAGCGAGACGCCCTACCCTGACTGCTCTGGGCAGAGAGGTGTGGCGTCCCCTGTCTGTATAAGCTATCGAAAGGAATGACGATGGTGACCCATCGTTACTCCCGAGTTAATCCTGAGGAGATTCGATAAAATGAATGAATGAATGGGACTATGGATAAAAAATATGTTAGACAAAGAGCGAAGTTAGAGAGCCAAGAAGAGCCTAGAATCGATGCATGTGATGGGAAGCAGCCCGGATGTTTGCTAATGACACCCTTTAGAATATTTGGTAATGGCTGCCTATTAGTCACACTTACTACGCAATGGTTGTTAATGAAGGTTTCCCCTCACTCAATTCTCAAATTTCAGACAGCATTAATGAGCCCATCTTTCTGTGACATTTGTCAACTCTTTCTGGAAGGGGGGGGGGGCTTACTGATAGGGCACTGTAATTGCTGGTTCCCAGATACAGAGCATTGGAACGCGTTGTCGTTTTTAACACACTTTTAGATCTGTACTACATGCTGCATTTAGCAAGCAGTGAGTACCACTACCCATTGCTATAAATTGATTATTTTCCTGTTCAGAGCACTCTGTTCTCGACCAATGCCATTTTTCTTACCAGTAGGCCTACCTCAAATAGAGTTAGATTCCGTCCATCATGTTTCATAGCGCAACCAGGGGAGTGTTTGGTAAGGTAGTCTACCGTGCAGCCTCTTGAACCAATAGCAACACAGCAGTACACCCCCAGCAGACCAGATGATGTGGAGGATACAATGATGCTAATCTAGATCGAGGACCTTCTATCCCTACTCCTCCCCCTCCCTCACTCCAATACCTTCCTCCCTCTTGCGCGCTCTCCCTCTTTGTTCAACAGTGAACTGATTGTGCTGCAATATCGCGTGGCCATAGTCTCGCGCACTGTAGTAGACGGACGCCGCGCGAGGCATCTCTCGGGCTTGTTAAATCAACTGCGCATGACTAAATGCGTGCTAGAACTACAGCAGCAACGCGGTTCGGGAAGGAGCCTGGTGCGGCTGAATAAAATAAAGAAAGAAAGAAAAAAGAAACCCACTCGCTCCACCCCCACTGTTCACGCGCCTAATTATACATAAAGCAAAACACCTTGCTTGTTGTATTTGGGCATCTATTCAAAGAACGCCTTTGATATTTATTCAACACATGCCGCATGAATATTCATGCACCTTAAACTTATGTCCTCATTCTTGTTTTAGGTTGTAAATAAATGTGTAGACGACAAGTTCTCTATGTTTTTAGATTTTTTTTTTTTTGCCAGCCTCTGAACCGTTTTTGATGACACACCAAGTCGAAGTGGCGCGTTTGTCCGCAACAGTTGAAGTGAGAGATCATTGAGCCTGTGTGACGGATCTGTGGACTGTGTGAGGGACCTGCCCCCAGACATTTGCAGTACAGTAGCCTGCTGATTTGCTCGCTCAGACTCCAGTGCCATAGAAACTCGGTTCCTGAGTGCAGTGAACGCTCATTCGGTCGAGGAGCCGGCAAAGGGAGAGGATCAAGAGAAATAAAGAAGAAAAAGGAAAGAACAGATAAGACAGAGAAGGATAGAGAGGAAAAAGAACATAGGGCGTGAAGTGTGTGGAAAGGAAGAGAAAAGTGGAGAACACTGTCAACGGTGAGTACACAGTTGTCAGCTCATATTCTCTCACTTGTTTATAATCTAGCTTTCAGCCTTTTCCTCCCCTTTCGCTTTTGATGCAGTTTTTCCTCTTGATTACTCTGTAGGCGAGGTTGTTGGGCGAACAGGTAGCAGGTTGTCAGTGTGTTGGAGGATGGGAGGGTGAGCCCTCACCTAGCGCGGTGCTCTGCGCTAGAAGCACAGCCAGAATGATTGTATTTCTTTAACAATGTTGTTTAACTAACAGGCATTCTTAGCCATAACGATTATTCTGTTATTTGCGTTGAAGAACAGCCAGAAGTACAATTTAATATTTACTTTAAATAATAGCCTGCACGTTTAAATGATTCCAGTTTCTCCGCGTCTCCGTTTCGGTCTTTTTTACTTCTGTGGAATATTCATGATTTATGGAGGCACTGTGTTAATATTTAATTTAGTCGGAAGCTCTCACTTTTTGGCCTCGCCTGTCCTTTTGCACATTTCTCACATGGTGTGAGGGAATATGGTTAAATGGCAAGATAGTAATAACTTGGTCCTTTACAACGTGCCCTGGTCCACACCTGTGTGATGGAGGTGAGGTCTGCGCCTGTTTAGCTGCATAGCGTAAAATGTGGACTCAGGCAACGGAAGAGGGATGTGTCTTTTTTATGAATGTCTGTGTGTATGTGCATACCCTTATTTTGTTCGACTATGTATTATTGAGCAAGCAAAAGGGTATTATGTGCCGCTGTGAGAGTATGGATTTGTGGTGTGTGTGTATGTGTCTGTGTGTGTGTGTGTGTGTGTGTGTGTGTGTGTGTGTGTGTGTGTGTGTGTGTGTGTGTGCGTGCGCGCGTGTGTGCGCGTGTCTGTGTGCGTGCGCGCGTGTGAATGCGTGTGTCTGTGCGCGCGTGTGTATGCGTGTTTGCATCATGTGTTTTTGTTTTACCTGCTACTACTGTTTGTGTATCGGTTGCGTGGTGACTCCAGTGAGACCACCCCCCCCCCCCCCCCCCCCCCAGCCTATTAATCACAAGTGAAGAGAAGCGGCACCAGCAGAGCCAAGGAGACACATTTTAAATACTATGCAGAACACCCTCCCTCTCCTCGAAAATATGAAGTGTGATAAGACATTGCATTATTCCTGCTTTAAAGAGATATATGAGCCCAATGCGTTCCCCCCCCCCCCCCATCCCCCCTCACTCCGCCTGGCCCCCTCCTCTCCACCGTCTTTATCTGCTCCTACAGAGCAGTCATGTCCTCGCTGGATTCCACTCCTGCCAGCTGCAGTCACAGGAGACCGCCAGACCAATTCAAGCCCTCTTATCACCCCCCCCCCCCCCTCCCCCCCCCGAGGCCCTCCCTCACTGCAGGGCGCAGGCCCATTTGTTTGCATTAAAGTCTGGCGTGTAGGTGTAGTAGTATAGTGTGTGTGTATGTGTGTGTGTGTGTGTGTATGTGTGTGTGTGTGTGTATGCGTGTGTGTGTGTGTGTGTGTGTGTGTGTGTGTGTGTGTGTGTGTGTGTGTGTGTGTGTGTGTGTGTGTGTGTGCGTGTGTGTGTGTGTAATGGAAGATGGGGAGGTCACATATATGTATGAGTAGGTGCTTATATAAGACTGTGACACTGATGTGTGTGTGTGTGCGCGTGTGTGCTCGCATGCATGCATGTGTTTTTTTGAGCTTCACTGGCGTGATTGCATCTGATGAGTAGGATCATGTGGGGGGTGGAGGGGGGGGGGGGGGGGGTTGGGGGGGGGGGGGGGGTTGGGGGCGGTCTTCCTCGTGGGATGATTCAAAGATCCCGGCCTCCTCTCCATGTCTTCCCCCCTCTCTCCCCCCCAGCCCCCCTCTCTCCCCCAGCCTCTCTCCCTGCTTCCTTTACAACCAGTCCTGCTGAGGGCTTCCGTGGACCCCAGCAGGGCTAGCCGCCGGGGGGCCGTCACTCAGAATAGCAGGAGCCCCGGTGTGTGTACAGTAACACAACAGACCACGACCTGCGCTACCAAAGCCGCTTAACGCACACAGCAGCATAGCGGTGGGTAGGGACAGTATGATAAGTGAGATGGCACCAAGACGGGAGACCCAATCCATTTCAATGAAATATTCACACTGTGAGGCTTGTGACAGGGCTCCATGTGGCCCTGGGTCCTGGGGCCCTGGGTCTGAGGTGGTAGCTGGTGTTATAAGCTGGTGCCGGCATTACCCTTATGGTAGGGCGGGGTTTAAGCCGGATGGCGATAGCCGCGGCAGCTACGAAGCATCGTGACATCATAGCAGCGCGACACAGTGTAGCCTGCTAATAAATTCAATGGAAAAGAAGAACGCGACACATTAAACAAAGAGCATCCCCCTGTCGCACGGAAGGGGCAATTCTGTCGACCAATCAACAGACGGCGCGTGTTGCTCCACCTTTTCGGCACCCTTTCAGAACGCTTTGGTACCCCACCGGAGGTGTACAGAGGAATAGGTATGGCTCAGCGCGGCTCAGCGCGGCTCAGCGCGGCTCAGCGCGGCCCAGCGCGCATATTTTGGGACCCTGCCTTATTTTCGGCAGTGGAAACGCGAACCGTGCCGCTTTGTACCACAACGAACTGTACCGCACCGCTCGGTGGAAACGCGCCATTAGAGGGGGACTGGGTGTGCTGTAGGGATGTAGGAGGGGGGAGGCCCGCCAGGCTTGCCAGGGGGGTGTGTTATAGGACAGCCTGGTGCACAGTCAGGAACCAGGGGAAGGCAGTGTTGCCTGCAGCGTTGCAGAGCGTTTAGAAGGGAGCATGGATGTTCAATTCAAGTGGCGTCGCTCTCCTCTGCCCTGATTATAAAGTATCACCACCTTCCCAAGGGTTTCATGATGCCCCTCTATAGCAGATGCCATTAGTTCCTGAATCACAATTAGCCGTGGATAATACAATGTTTTACATACAAATGTATTTCCTTTGGAGAAGCCATCCTTGAAATAGTGTTCATGTTTGGCAGCATGCTCGTACCAGCAGATGTAATGTCACACTATTATCAGCTCCAATGAGCTTGATGGCAGGGTCTTCTGTGCTTATGCTTTGGATCACACGCAAAGTAGCAAACCGCATACTACCGCTCTGATTGTTAATTCATTTATTTGACATAAATTATCCAAGACATGTCCTACAGACCATTTTCCTGTATTCGTAATCACCTGTGTCTCCTGCAGCCCCTGCAAGAGCCGCACATGGGCTGTGAGCTTTAGAGCAACAACCACATTTACCGCACAATCAATAGCAAATTAGATGATATGTTATAGATCAAGCACAGCCAATCGGAAGATGAGTTTAACAGGATCCAGATTGCCAATCTGTGTGCAGATGCCTGGTGTACAGAGTCTCACCAGCTCTTGATTAGATGCTGCACGTGGAACATCCTTCTTGCTCTACATCAATCCCTCTAAGCTCCACCACTAGCCAGTAGCCACCCATCCCCAATTACACGCCAAGCCTCATCTCCTGTTGTTGACCCCCCGCCCGGTGCTGTCCTACGGACCCTGGGGCCCAAGGTCGATCAAATCAGGGTCTCAAACCCCACCCCCCCTGAGAGGAAGCTGTTAGGAAGCATTTCTTTTGAAATGGCGCACGCACACACACAGACGCACATACAGACACACACACATGAACGCATGCACGCACGCACACACAGACACATACACACACACAAACACACACACACACACACACACACACACACACACACACACACACACACACACACACACACACACACACACACACACACACACACACACACACACACACACACAAAGACTCACACTAACACACAGACTCACACACAGACACACATGCACGCACACCCACACACGCACCCTCATGCAGACACAAACTTTCACACACAAACACACAGACAATCCAAAGGTGTTTCAAGCAGCTCTTGGTGGAGAAGGCACTCGTGGGTCAGAGAAGGGACATATGAAATCTGACCGGCAGTATGATCCGATCAACGGATTGAGCTGCAGTCACTCGGGAGAGTGAAAAAAATGCTTTGCAATAGTTCCACCACACCTGCTGCTACAGCAATAATGACATTATCTTTCGCTACATATGAGTGAAATATAGCATGTGGTATCCGTTATATGTGATCCAGAGCAGACGGAGGGAGCCTGGCTTACAAGGCTTAGGGTCTTGTTGCATAGAGGAGGTTTAAAGGTCACAGGTCCCACCTTGGCTTGGGATGATCTGGTTAATGTGAGTGATTTAATGGGATGCACCATTAAACATCTCAGGGGGAATGAAAATATGCATTAAAGGTAATAATAGCATTCCAAAATTGATATACAGTCTGTTATGTATAAATCCATATGCCTCTATAGGTGTTATTTTTAAGGTGTGAATAACTCAATGCTAGTGTCTGCTGGGACGAAAACATAATAGCCAGAATAACACATAGTTGGGATGCACTGAATCTGTCCTTGCTGAACTTAATGCTTGAAAGAATGAAGAAAAAGTTGAGTCCAAAGTATATTAATCAAACAAAATGCTATGATCTCATGATATCAATATGAATTATTTAAATTAATATAGCTATTATACCTAGGGGAGCTACAGATTAAATAATAAATGGTACAGATCTAATGTACTGCTTTTACTAAACAGTTCACTCTATGTCAGAACATCTGAACATCACTCTTTTCGTTTGACTAATCAAGCCGTCTTCATTAGAATTGGATAATATGCTGTATGTGTTTGAAAGAAACAATCCCTCGTCATGCACTCAGCGGTGCATGCCAAACGATGACGCTATTCTGTTTTCCTCCACAAATGCTTTCCAGTATTTGTTTACGCTGTCCGCTCCAAGCTTTTAAATAATAAAGTGTTTGGCCTCTCCATCCATCCTGGTACTGCACCACTTCACACACCATCTGTAGGGTCCACGTCCTGGCTAAGCCACACTCGATCACCGACAGGATGCGCAGGTGATAAAATATTAAATGTTTAATGCAAAGTGAATCTGAATGATCTACAATGGGCAAAGTGTTATTGGAGATTCCCTGTTGAACCATCGGTGCATCACTGTATGACGTCGTCCATCTGTCATCCTGCTTCATTTCCCTGACATTCATTGATATTATGTATAGATATTATATTGACATTATGAGTCATTAACTCATGGGGGAAAGCCCTCCTGATATCTGATTTGCGGATGAGCGAAGAGGCATCTAATCAGAGCCAGCCAGAGATGTTTTTCAGCCATTGAAATGGTGATGAACATGGAGGTCAATGGGTTAATAGATATTTTCATGAAGATTGCTTATGAGTAGTATAGTTTTCAAGTCTATCTAGAGTATTTCTTCCCATACATTTTCAACATAAATGGCAATAAGGTGGTCATATAGGCACTCATTCATATACTCCATAAGCTATGGCCAATAAATTGGTACAAGACTTTATGGGAATCAGTTTTATCCGAATCTCCAATAATGGAGAAAAGACATAACACTGGTTTGATCCAGTTGGAATCATATATTGTATCGTTGGATAGAAAGAGATGCTGGTTCTTCATGTGGATGAACAGATGTTGTAATGAATGTGGAGAGTGTTGCAGAGAAGAAAGACTTCACACTTCTGTGTGCGACAAAATAAAAGTCTTGGGGGTGGCCCTCGGATGAGCCCTTACAATGCGGGGGGACGTTGCATGAAAACAAGTGAGGTCAATTAGCAGACTCAAGTGTTTATCGAGGGTGACAGTGAGGATATCAGACAAACACAACATGAACACTTGTGCACCCGGGAACGGGGATCATAAATCTTTAAATTCTGTGTATATCTACAGTGGAATATAATTATATCTCTTTAAAGTGTGTGTGTATACATTGATTGCTGTGTGGAATGTAAGGAACCAGCATTTAAATGAGGCTGTCATTTACATAAAGAATTCAAATTTTTCATCTAAGTCAATTCATTAATGGTTTTACAGCTGTTGGGTAGACAAGACGGGAGATGTTGCGTGATGAGTGTACGCATGTGGGTGTTCATGCTCCATCCATCCCCGTTCCATATGGCACGGAGCATCGCCTCATCAGAGCCGAAATCCGGGAGGAAGGAGAGCACCCTGTGATGTGTCATCGTAACTCAAATGCACAACATGGAGTCGTATAAATTCATGCCAGCTATCTTTCCCCTAAGTTATCAAACATTCCTCTTGGGTTGAATCTCATTGCGAATAATTTCCTCTTTCATAAATCACCATCCCATAGGACTTAATTCTGCAATTTAAATGTTTTAAGCTGAAGCATACAAAAATAGGAAAATAGTCTATCCTAACTTCAAGTTATTACTTTTAAATGAAACCCTAAAATCCCCATATCCTATGGTAATTTGGTAATGGAAGACAAATGTGATGAAAACTTCTTGGGAGTGGGGTGTGTAATGTTTTTCCGTACACTTTTTCCGTGCAGTTTTTTCTTTTTCAAATGCTTAAAACAGCCAATGACCTTTCAGTATGCATTGTTGAAAGGTCACCCACCGCTGGCAGCAACAGAGGCAGACATCTCTAAGGGGCCTCGTACTCCAGGCACATAGAATACTGCAATACAGCACCTCTCTTATTACCAAACATTTACTCAGTCACATTTAGAAGCGAAGCACGGTGAATCACTCGTGAGTCATAACCAGGGGAGACATGAGGAGGGCTAAGCCCAACATATCATGCACAATAACATGCTTTTGTGGGATTAAAAGGGAAATGTGTTGGGGGTAAAACATTTAGTCTATTTTTTTTGCTGCTGTCTAAACATCTCCTGCAGGCAAGCGGTGGAGGTTTGGGATTTGGTGATTCAGAGGATTATGGGGGATTTCGAGGTGGCGCTCAAAGAGGAATTACAGGATACTGCGATTCCCAAAATGGCAGAGGAACCCACATCTAGATCAGAGCATCTCTCTTCTCTCTTAATATTCTGCTTTTGCCTGCGGGGGCAAGTGTGTATAAGACAAAAAATGTGGTGAAGAAAAAACATTGAGAAACCAAGAGGGGTGCAATGAAGTGTGAAGCCCATTTGATAGTGTGCAGCGCTATGTATGGCGTTTCCCCATTTCAGGAAATGTCATTATCCCTCGTGTGTCGCGTGGGGTTTTCCAAAACAAATTTCAGCTTCTTTGCGGAAAAACATGCAGTTTGGGACACTTTTCCGCTCGATACGGGCAAATTGAAGCTATTTCCAAAATGTCACCGTGTCACTTCAGAATTCATATTTGTCTTTTTCTTTTTTGTACCTCATGTTGGGCTTGACATTTTGTTAAAGACTATTTTTCTTCCACTTCACTTCCAAAACACAGAAGTACGACAATGGGATAAGGAAATAAAAACAAAGTGATAAGCATCACACAGTGCAGTTGAGTGCAGGGATAGGTTGCCATTCATCAGTGTTACAGGGTTCAGTGGCTGTGGATATATAGGACCTTTTAGTGCAGAATCTGAGTGGCTGTGTAAGAGCAGAGTCCCTGCCTAACCCCTCCATCTCCTCTCTAAGTCCATATCATCCCTCCACTGGCCAGGGAGGAAGGGCTCTGAGGAGAGGTGGGCCACTATACATTTACATTTACATTCAGGGCATTTAGCAGACGCTTTTTCCCAAAGCGACTTACAATAAGTACATTTGTCAGAAGAAGAGTTTGCTCTCGGTACAATGAGGATGTTCATAGAACCAATGCAGAGTCGAGGTGAACTCTGAACTATAGGTTCCAGGTATATTCCAGAAGGACCATCAGTCAATCATCGCTAGAGATGGATGCTCTCCGGGGAAATGGGGCTGAGACTGGAGATACACATGACAATCAGTCGGAAACTATCACAAAAAGGTCAATCGAACTGATACTGATACTGATCAATATAAATAGTGAGTCCAGTTTAAATGTCGACTACTTCCATGGGTTGAACCCTCTCGAAACATAAAGCAGACGCTTCCCATATTTTGCATGATGGTCAGGTTACTATAGAAACCACGGTTTCAAAATGCCCCAGTTGGAGAACACCCGGGCTACACTTTGCTCTCTGACGTCCTAAACACTTTGATAACATTTGCACTTCAACACTGTAGACTTACTTTTGAAAATGACTGCACGATCACTTTACCGTTGAAGTCACTGAAGTCAAACCCACAAGGCTGTGAGAGAAGTTTGAAATGCTTCTATGCGTAGCGGTGTTTCTGGTAGTTCTGAGGTTTTGTTGAAAACAATACAGAATAGTGGTCAATTGAATCAGCTGTGAAACTAGCTATGGCCTCCTCAAAAATGCCAGTGTGGCTGCTGTGATTTCCTGCCAACGAAAGCAATATCGGGGCCTTCGGATTGCCTTTTCTCTAGACACACACCTGTCGTTTATCGACTTACGACCTATTTATTCTCCACCAAACTCCAGCTGAAGGACTTTTATTCGGGGGATTGAGGCAGTGCCACTGGTATTGCCCAAGTAAGCGCTTTTTCCCCCACATCAAAGCTCCACAAGAGGAACCCCTCCCCCCTGATTGACTGTATCCGGCACTAGATACACAGATACATTGATAGGTAGATAGATTAGAGAGAGCAAATCCTTGCTATCTGGTGGGAGTGTGGTCATTACTGCTGTCTGCAAACCTAAGGTCAGTCCGGTCTCACGATGTCTGTGGGGTTGGAGCCCGGGCGGAATAATAGGTTCATACTGCTGCACTTCATTATGCATGTCTGTCTATGAGAGAGGGAGAGGGAGAGAGAGAGAGAGAGAGAGAGAGAGAGAGAGAGAGAGAGAGAGAGAGAGAGAGAGAGAGAGAGAGAGAGAGAGAGAGAGAGAGAGAGAGAGAGAGGAGAAAGAGAGTGAGAGAGAGAGAGAGAGAGAGAGAGAGAGAGAGAGAATCCTTCAAAACACAGAGAGAGAGAGAGCGCCACTGTCTCTGTCAATGTCCTTTTCATTGTGGTTGTCCGCCTCCTCTCCTCTCAAATTCGCAGTTCGCCTTCCACACCGATGCTTCATTAGGCAAAGGGTGTGTGTGTGTGTCGACTTGTTTCGGTGTGTCTTTGTACGTGTGTTAGTTAGTGTGTGTGTGCATCAACAATCTCTTAAAATCAGGATGCTGCCCGTGTGATATTGCTAATAGCCAAGCCAGGTGGTGTTGTTGTTTTTTTCACAATATGTTTATTGTCGTTTTTCTTTTGAACAACATACACAGACACTTGCGCCATCATATTAGGGATATAAATTCAGTAATTACTTTAAGAAATTAAATATAAATTATACTAAAATATATATAACAATTAAAAAACGATATCTAAAAAATAAATCCCCCACTGTATATTCATTTTACATTAATCTTACATTTTCATCTTTAATGAAAGCCATGTATGGTAGCCTGGTGGTGGATGTTTGTGTCTTACAACCCTGTTTCCCCTGAATCGGTGACCGACCAATAGTCGAATCTCAAAGAATCTGCCTGCAGGAGATGCTTTTATGAGCTGCGAATAAAGAATAAGTATTGCCTAGAACATATCCAATGCTGTCTTTGACATGGACTAGACTGTAGTGTCTTGTTGTCCCGACTCCCTTCCCATGACCACCAGTCTGAGAAGGTCTGGGGCTTCATATTCTTTGTGATTTATTTGTTTTGGTTGACAGATCATTAGGGTTACATATCACGGGAAATTGAGTTAGCTGGTTTCTGCAAAGTGGTGTTTAGGAGTTGAATGAAAGGCTTAACAGGGCCACGCCTCCTACTCTGTTCACACATCACCGGACTGTTTAGTAGCCCTTCCATAATATAAATGTTGTATTAGTTGCTCCTGGTGTGAGAGTGTGAGTGATTGTCTGTGTGTGTGTGTGTGTGTGTGTGTGTGTGTGTGTGTGTGTGTGTGTGTGTGTGTGTGTGTGTGTGTGTGTGTGTGTGTGTGTGTGTGTGTGTGTGTGTGTGTGTGTGTGTGAGTTTGTGTGAGAGAGTGTGTGGGCGAGAGAGAGATTGTCCTTGTGTGTGTTTGTGTGTGTGTGTGTGTGTGTGTGTGTGTGTGTGTGTGTGTGTGTGTGTGTGTGTGTGTGTGTGTGTGTGTGTGTGTGTGTGTGTGTGTGTGTGTGTGTGTGTGTGTGTGTGTGTGTGTGTAATTGTGGGTTTATGGATGTGTGTGTATGTGTGTTATTGTGGGTTTGTGGATGTGTGTGGGTGTGTGATTTTGTTCCCTTCCCACTCCCACTGTTCTCTCCGACACTGGGGAATGACTGAGATTTCTCAAGTTTAAAGTCACGTCTGCATTAAGCATACTTCGCTTCCACTTTGTGACCAGTCGACACTTTGATAGTAAAGAGAGCAGAACAGCCGTCCGTTGTTGTCGGATTTTAGCGTGCGCCGTGGCTTTGCTTCAAATCGCCGTGGCGACTGGGAGGAGGCCGGCGACACAGCAGACGTGCCCGGGGGGACTGTGTGAAATCTCAGATGACACACAGAAGCAGAGCCAAAGACTCAAATCCGCCCCTCTTCAGCAATAAAACCCAGAGAAGCTCCACATACCTACCGGATAATCTGGTAAATTCCCCTGGGTAGACATTTCTTTTGACCGGTGCTCATGGCGTGCCTTTTCTGAAGAATAAGTCGGTAAAGAAAAAAAACCTCTTTGATTTTGTTTTAATGACGTTCTCGACTAAGCAACGCACAAATCAACCCTTGCTTTGAAATGCAAGCTGGCAACAGGCGTGCTTTTCCGTGGGAATCATTAAATTTATCTCCATGCCTGGACATGGTTGGCTTGGAAAAACGAAAATCATCCTCCGTGGACTGAAATTCACTCACAGGTTGCACCAGCCAGAGATGTGCTTGTATTTACCTCTGCTCCTCTGGAACTGAAGCCAGCTGCATATATTACAGGAACCAATTGAAAGTGCCTGTTAGCGCAGATCCTACCACTATCAGTTCACTACCACCGCTGCTGGCGCATATCAGAGTCAGCCCCCCAAACCCCCCCCACCCCCCCACCCCAAACCCCCCCAGACGCTCCTGGGCTAACCGTATTGTTGATAAATCTGTGTAATCGGCGTGGGATGTGGAGTAGAGGGAAAACACTGCAGTAGAAACATTTCAAAGCCTTTGTAAAGCATGCAAAAGGACTGCCGGTACCAGGGGTTGCTGAGGCGGGAGGGGCGACGCGGTTTACCCACAGGAACATCAGGCTGAATGTATTATTTTTTTCTTGGGTTCCTCTTTGAATGCCACCTCTGTGCTCAGCAGTCTCCAGCTCTGTCTTGGCACCGTTGCCGTCCCTTGGACAGCGCAATCATAACATCCCAAAAATAATTATTCATTACCCCCTCGCAAACCCAAGATGTTTTCCACGGGGACATTTGATATTTCTAGAGGGGGGTTCTGAAGCTACGGCTACAGCTACCCATACACAACAGCCTCCCCCCTCCCCACATTGATATTGAATATCTCCCTTCAGAGCTCTCCCTTTTCACACCATGGCTTGGTTCCCAAGAATATCCCTTTTCTATTAAGAATATGGTTATAAAATGTGTCTTTTTATCATTTCTTGGCTGAACTGTAATTATTATTACACAGAATCGCACACTGCTAATGAAATAATACCAAAAATCGGATTTGTGTGTTTGTGTTAGCGTGTGTTTGTGGGGCATGTGTGTGCCTGCGCGCTTGTGTTAGTGTCAATATGTATTTGTGTGCATGCGTTTGTGCATGTGGATGTGTGTGGATGTGTGATACAAAGACATTGCCACCTCTCTCCCCTGCCTAATGGAGGTTTAATAGTTGAATGCTTCAATATTCATGACAACTCCCGGCACTACACAGATCCTCTAGGTACTACAGCGCCCCAACCATACGCCCATGAAAAATTAATATCATGTTTTGCTCTCTAACCTTGTTCTATATCCTCTGTTTCTGTCTCTCTCTCTCTCTCCCTCTTTCTCTCTCTCTCTCTCTCTTTTTCTTCCAACCCTTGTAATCACCATCTGTTTGTCCATATTGCCTTCTCCCCGTTATCTTGTCCTTGCGGCTCTCTCTCTCTCCCCCCATCTCTCTCTCCCCCCCCCCCCCCCCCCTCTCTCTCTCTCTCTCTCTCTCTCTCTCTCTCTCTCTCTCTCTCTCTCTCTCTCTCTCTCTCTCTCTCTCTCTTTCTCTCTCTCTCTCTGTCTCCCTCTCGCTCTCTCTCTCTCTCTCTCTCTCTCTCTCTCTCTCTCTCTCTCTCCCTCTCTCTCTCTCTCTCTCTCTCTCTCTCTCTCTCTCTCTCTCTCTCTCTCTCTCTCTCTCCCTCTCTCTCTCCCTCTCTCTCTCTCTCTCCCCCTCTCTCTCTCTCTCTCTCTCTCTCTCTCTCTCTCTCTCTCTCTCTCTCTCTCTCTCTCTGTCTCCCTCCCTCTCTCTCTCTCTCTCTCTCTCTCTCTCTCTCTCTCTCTCTCTCTCTCTCTCTCTCTCTCTCTCTCTCTCTCTCTCTCTCTCCCTCTCTCTCTCTCCCTCTCTCTCTCTCCTCTCTCTCTCTCTCTCTCTCTCTCTCTCTCTCTCTCTCTCTCTCTCTCTCTCTCTCTCTCCCCCCCCCCCCCCCCTCTCTCTCTCTCTCTCTCTCTCTCTCTCTCCCTCTCTCTCTCCCTCTCTCTCCCCCTCTCTCTCCCTATCCCTCTCCCTATCTCCCTCCCTCCCCATCTCTCTGTGCCGCCCCTCCTCCACCAGACCCAGCCTTCGGGCTCCTGCGTGCCGTGCTCGTGGTGTGTGGCCTTGCCCTGCTGGGCCTGCTCGCCCTCGCCTCCTGGAAGCTGTGCCTGGTGCCGTGGCGAAGCAAGACGCTGCTCTCCAGCCCGGCCGGCCCCCCCGCGCAGCCCCGCCCCCTCCGGTCAGCGTCTCTGTCACCGTCGCCGACGCCCGGCCCCCAGCAGCAGCATCTGCTGCCGCTACCCCCGCCGTCGTCGCCGGCCGCCGTCGCCATGGCAACGGAGAAGGGGAAGGACCACCCCTTGGGGTCCATGGGTTTCCTGGAGGCGGCGGTGAAGATCAGCCACACGTCGCCGGACATCCCCACCGACGTGCAGCTGTCCATGCGCGAGCACTTCCTGCGGCGCACGCAGCGCATGACGCGGCAGGCCACTGAGCCCGCCTCCTCCACCAGGTACACCCCCCCACCACCACCACCACCACCACCACCAGGCCCCCCATAAACATGTAGTCATCAAGATGATTACGCTTTTTTATTATCCAAAGCCACTTACAAGTGAGGTTGGAGGCAACCCAGGCCAGCCATCTAAATTGGAGCCGCTAGGAACGTATAAAAGTTATAGCGACACAATTGTTGAATAGTTAAAATGAGAGTAGAGAGAGAACAGTATTGCCATATGAATCTGAAATAATACAAGGCGAGTCATTTTAGTGTTCATATAGACACAGCCATGGGAAATAATTACATGGTGCCGTTATGGCACTAAAGGTCTGGCAATGTCAATCAATCTGTTATGTGTTCACACATCGTATGCACACACACACACACCACACAGGCACACTCACACCAGCAGACACACACAAACACATGCATACACACACACACACACACACACACACACACACACACACACACACACACACACACACACACACACACACACACACACACACACACACACACACACACACACACACACAACAGCACACATACAGAAAAACGAGATTGAGCTAATCTGTCTTTACACAGAAAATCTACACAGTGTGATTACATTGTTAAGGGAAGCAGGCTCCCTCGCTCTTGCCTTCTCTTTCTCTATCTCTCTCTCCTTCCCTATGTTTCTCGTTGTCTTACTCTCTCCGCCCATCTATTTCCGTCACAAAAATGCACACACACACACACATATACACAAACACACACAAACACAAACACACACACACACACACACACACACACACACACACACACACACACACATACACACACACACACACAAACACACACAAAAATAAGACAAAGTTAAATATTACAATTATAATACGTTTCACAAACACAGAGAAAGGAGCGATAAAGCTGACAAACACTAACAAGGGCTAAAACGGAAACAGCGTATTTCCTCAAATCGCCTGTGACGGAGAGTTATCGGTACAATCGCACCAAGGCCATCTGTCCAATGAAAAGCTATTAGTTATCTCATAGCAGCACATATGGTGACCATAATTCAGAGACGCTTTCACCAGGGTTAACATTACAGTCGCCGGGTGCTGGCCCGGTCTCCCGTGGGCCGAGACGGGCCGCAGACTAAATCATGAGACCCGGAATGAGCGTGTCCGATGCTTAAACAGCAGAACCGCTCGGGGTCTGCTGCAGGCCGCCCTTATCCTACATCTCTCCGGGGACCAAAAAGCGAATAATTTTGACACCAATTTCCTTTCCCAATTTCTCTTTATCGGCCCCTTCCAGGCACAACTCCTTCAAGAGGCACCTGCCCAGACAGATGCAGGTGGGCAGCCTGGACCTGGGCAATGACTACATGCCGGACCTGGACGAGAAGTCCACCAGCATCGGCCGCATCAAGCCAGAGCTGTACAAGCAGAAGACCCTGGAGGCGGAGGAGTCCGACAAGTACACGGGCATCAACTGCGGCCGCATCAACTTCTCCCTCAAGTACGACTACGAGAACGAGGCGCTGCTGGTGAACATCCTGCGCGCGCTGGACCTGCCCGCCAAGGACCTGTGCGGCAGCTCCGACCCCTACGTCAAGGTGTACCTGCTGCCCGACCGCAAGAAGTTCCAGACACGCGTCCACCGCAAGACGCTCAACCCCACGTTCAACGAGAGCTTCCAGTTCCCCGTGCCCTACGACGAGCTGGCCATCAGGAAGCTCCACATGAGCGTCTTTGACTTTGACCGCTTCTCCCGCCACGACATGATCGGAGAGGTGGTGCTGGAAAACCTGTTGGAGACGTCTGACCTGTCCCGGGAGACGGCGATGTGGAGGGACATCGAATACTGCACCACTGTAAGGATCATCGTTTCCTGTCACCCTCTCATTGGTCCACACGCCAGGGCTGCACGTGTCTGATTGATTACATAGCATGGGGGAGGGGCTGATTGCCTTTTTGTGTTCGATTTTATGAGATTAGTCAGGTTACAGGCCATGTTTTGTGAGAATGGAAATGTAATACACATAAGTCTGAAATGAATTCACAAGAAGGAAATGGATGTCGCGGCTTTCTTGCGTATTCAAACGGAGCAGATGTGATCCTCCGCAGATCCATCCGATTTAATAGGAATAGATTACATTAGTACAACATTTACGCGTAATCCTTTGTTTCATAGTCATCATTATTTCCCCCCACAGCACTGATGTATGGCTGTACCTAAATGGAAAGACAACCATCCTAAATGAAAACCTCCAACTAACCGTACACTTAAGCCACCATTATCATTAATCTCTTTGCTGGCTCGGTGCTGCCCTTGGGCCAAGCTGGTAGAAACCTGTCTCCACACCCCTCACCTCTCTCTCATCCCTTCACACAGCACTTCACTTTAATATCATCACCCCTAGCCCATCTCCACCTCCACCTCCTCACCAGTTGTTGAACTTCAGCAGTATTTTGTGGGCTGATCAATAATCTCAAGGGTTATTGCTCAGGAAGCTGAAAGAATTTTGGCGAGGGGCCTTGGCACACAGGTGGCAGAATGATTTCCTGTCAGAACCCCCTAGTGCTCCTCATAGCCAGAGCCCCAGGCCAAGCAAACATAGAGGAGCCTCCCCAAAGTACGGACGTCATGCGTCCAACAGCGGGTAGGAACGGTGAGTAGGGCCGAAAGAAAAATCGAATTCAAACCGACATCGCGATGCAATAGAACGCGATTTAATAATTGTACTGTTACTCCCATAAGTAAGATTTGTATTTATATTTCTTTTACAATACAGTAATTAAATATAGACGTTATAATATCAATTCATGCATGAATTCATCTCAACACATAGGCCTGGCCTAAAGGGTTAGGAGCAGTTTATATGTTGACTGCTTCCAATGTTGTGTTGGTCATACTATAGAATGATTTATTGCTTGTTAAGTGAGTAAAACAAAACATTCGGAACTTTAAAAAGAAAAATCGCAAACCAAATCGCAATCGCAATATTGGTTGAAATAATCGCAATCGCAATATTTCCCCCAACCGCTCAGCCTTAACGGGGAGCTGCGTCATATGAGGCATTGGGCTGAACTCAAAAGATTAACTTACTGACCTGCACGTGCACTAATGAGCGGTAGGTGGCTCGGACCAAGCTAATAGAGAACAGGAGGGGGAGCTGAGAACGTCCTCCGTCCGTAGATCAAGAAAGGGTGTTTCGTCGATAAGATAACAAAAACCATGGACACCAGCGTGGAGGTGACGTGTTTTGAATGTGATCCTATGACAGTGTTTCAGGGTTTTTCCGTCAACGGAAATCCCCTTTAGTTGCTAATCAGTGGTGTGTTTGAGAAAAGGATTATCCATTTAATGCTCCCCTGATCATTTATAATGCCTGATCATACTTACAGATGAATTGCTCCATTACACATGGAAGCTGCTGAGAAACAAAGGAAACGGTTGTGTTTTTCTGTAACATGTGAAACACAGGTTTTTGTGACAATCAAAGAACTGAAATGTTTTGGGTCATTGCTATTCAGCTCAGCTGAGGATGTCTTCAGTTTTTTTCATGAATATATTCCGGGAGGGTGTTTTGGTGGATTTCTGCGCCCTCAGATTTTCATTAAATCCATCTGGGTTTCACATCCATCCAAACGCTAAATCCGCACTCTCTGCACGGCTGAGGCTAAACCCTATGCTTGGTGTGTCATATAGGATGTTAAGACTTCCAGGAGGCCCCTGGCAGTGTTAGGATGTGAACCAATAGGAGGGCTTCCCACCAAGCTCATTGCAAGTGATTAGAGGCCTGGCGACCTCAATACTGTTTATGGGATGAGGCTGAGGGCTCTCTGGGGACTGATAACAGCGGTCTCACTCTGCTGGAAATGATTGGCCCTGCGTGGTGCCTTGTAGTGGACAGATCATGCGTGTACCCAGGGAAAATGTCTGCTTTTAATGGCCGTCTAATAAACTCCACAGCTGATTTGTGCTTGACAGGTGGATTGGAAGATAACTTTCTTTCAATCAACCACAATTATAAGATAATGTGGCTAATCTCGAAGGCAGTGTTGGGTACCACTCATCGCTCAACTGCAGCTTTAATGTAATTATTTTACCTCTTATGTTGTTGTTTATTAAAATATCTTTTTAATTTGTTTCCCATCCCGGAGAGGCCCCTGCTAAATAGTTGTTATTCTCCTAATTGATCTAATCAAAGATGTTTTAGCCATAGAATAGGACCCTTGGAATTTATGTGAGAGTGTTGTTTATGTAAACACTTTCAAAGTTAGTTATGCAACTTTTCTGTTCCGAACGTAAATAGTTGTAGCAAGTGGTATTCACATCTTAGGAAACTTAAGAGACGGGAAACATATCTGGGCTGCATTCCCTTTTACTATGCATAGTGGATTAAGGGCACATGGAATTATACACGAGCACATCTGAATTAATGCCTACTGTTTCTCTTTGAAGGCCTTCATGTTAACACAGCATGAAATCATTCATACCATGACGAGCAGAAACTATAATGCCTAGAAATACCACAGGAACGCTTTAAAATACAAGTCTGGCCTTTATCAACTATTTACAAGTTACCAACATTCCCAAAGTGACATGGATAATTCATGTCCTGACCGTGATTCGTGGGCCGAAAATGGTTGAAATGGAAGAGGACGTTTCACCTCCAGCTCAGTCGGTCCCTCAAACGCACACACAACCAGAATGGCTTTGAAGCACAACGCTGTTCAGTCTCCTAGGAGCTCCCTCGTTCTGACTGTTAATGATCTGATAACTGAACTGTGCCTAAAGGAAATCCAATCCTGATATTAAACTGACTACTTTGATTTATGTATGTGTGTCCGTATGTGTGTGTGTCTGTATGTGTGTGTGTCTGTGTGTCTGTATGTGTGTGTGTCTGTATGCCTGCGTGTGTGTGTCTGCATGTCTGCTTGTGTGTCTGTATGTCTACGTGTGTGTCTGTATGTCTGTGTGTCTGTATCTGTGTGTGTGTGTGTGTGTGTGTGTGTGTGTGTGTGTGTGTGTGTGTGTGTGTGTGTGTGTGTGTGTGTGTGTGTGTGTGTGTGTGTGTGTGTGTGTGTGTGTGTGTGTGTGTGTGTGTGTCTGTGTGTTTGCCTCTCCCCCCAACAGGAGAATGTGGACCTAGGTGAGATCATGTTCTCCCTGTGCTACCTGCCCACTGCGGGGCGTCTCACCCTCACAGTCATCAAGTGCAGGAACCTCAAGGCCATGGACATCACCGGCTACTCAGGTAAGGCCGGGGGACACACACTCACACACACACACACACACCTGTGTGTGTGTGTGTGTGTGTGTGTGTGTGTGTGTGTGTGTGTGTGTGTGTGTGTGTGTGTGTGTGTGTGTGTGTGTGTGAGTGTCTGTGTGTCTATAGGTTTGTGGTGATTCTCATTGATTGTGAAAAAAGTCTGCACAGGGGAATACTGTAGCCGCATGAATATTCAATTTCCAAGATGTCAAGTAAAACAGGCAAACAATGGAGGAGCCCCACACACACATACACAACCCCCCCCCCCCCCCCCCCCCCCCCCTGCCACTGCTGAGCCATGTTTATTTTCCAGACTTATTATTATTCAACGCTTGTAATATTAAGACATCAGCAAATAGCTGCAGGCCTGATGTTTATTCTAATAGAGTCTCGTTTCACATTGCATTCCACATCTTTTGTCGCAATAAAACCTGCCGTTAAAGGCTGCCGTTTATGTGTTTGCTCGCCGCTAGGAACGCCGTTATTAGTGGATGCTTTTAGCCCAATGTTTTTAGAGAGGAACACGTTCTTGACACCCCTCTCTCCAGTCACCCAAATTTCTTGTCCAATTTTCAATGCATCGCCACAATTCCCACGCGCCTGTCAAAAAGCACCGCCATATCAAATTGTGCCGCTTAGCACATTACGCTGCAGAGCAAGCACTCTTCTATTTGTTGAGTACATAGATTGCGGGCAGCATACATCTGAGCCATGACATAATGGATAACAGAGGAACACTGCAACAGGAGGGGGAGGTGAAGACACAAACCAAGATTGCCCAGAAACCTTCCCTCCATTAGACCATTTAAGTCCACTGTCTCTCCCCTGCCCTATCTTTGTATTTACTGGGAAGTGTTGACTCATCATCTGTTGTCTGTGCAAGGGATGGATGATGGCAGGCCATAAAGTGTTGTTTTGTGGCCTAAGTACCTCGGATGTTGAATTAAAAGCAGGTTGCGCGACCATTGCTGCATCATAATTCTTAGTAACACTGTTGGTAATAGCCTTATGTTTGAAGACTTCCAGATGCTCAAAGTCCAATTATCCTCCTTTGGTGATTCATTTCAGGGAACAATATACTATCTATCAAGGTTTTTCGAAGTAAATTATCCTCGTAAAAAAGACCCTAAGGACTATACAAATTCAATGGGCTGGACCTGGCCCTGTTTCTCTCTGCCGCCCCAGATCCTTACGTCAAGGTGTCGCTGATCTGCGACGGCAAGCGCCTGAAGAAGAAGAAGACGACCATCAAGAAGAACACTCTGAACCCCACCTACAACGAGGCCATCATCTTCGACATCCCCCCCGACAGCATGGACCACGTCTGCCTGCACATCTCCGTCATGGATTACGACTTGTGAGTACGACGCGAAAGCAAACAAGCAGCGGCTACACTCCACCGGGGTCCCTGGGCCTTGAAGAGCTTTATTTTAGAGGCTGGCCGCTCAGGAACCACGAGGAGCCGTGAGTAAAGAAAGCGGTTCAATATGATTTAAAAGAGGGGTTTCTTGAGATGAAACATCTGAGGACGGTCACGTGAGAGTCGGCTGAACACCGGGGCTGCCTTCACAGCACACTCCTTCGCCTCCTTCTGAGGAGGAGAAGCAGAAAACAGGATTTGACGAGACCGTTAGCTGACAGAATGAGAACGTCAGGAAGGTCAAAAAAGAGTAATCTGCTGCTTTTTTCATTCTTCTTTCTACTGGTGGGAGAGAGAGTGGAAGGTGAGCTTCAAAAGATGAGTCTATACTGACTGGTTTGCCTGTTAACCGTTGCGTTTAATGGCGACGGGGACTGAACCGATTTTTTATTTTGCTTGGATGACCGGTGTACTGGTTTATGTAACGCGCAACGGCAACAAACACACACCTTTGGTTTGTGGACTAATCTAGCGAGAAAAGACAGTGTTGGTTTCATTTACACTTCAGATAATTGTAATAGAGTGTGCTCTCAAAGAGCGTGTCCAGCGTGTGATTTTGTCCTCAGCCTTGCTTTGATGGCCTTTTTACCATTGAAATGAGGCGGTGCCATTGTGCCGGGTGATGCTCGGCCGCAGCATCATTTGGCAGGCTTGTTGGGCGACACTTGAGCATCAGACCTCCTTTGAAAACAGCAGAAAAAAAGGCATGCTACAATTATAAACAATCAATGGATGTGGGTGTGTGTTTGTTAATTTGTCCGTGTGTGTGTTCATGTGTTTGTGTGTGTGTTTGTGTGGGTGTGTGTGTGTGTGTGTGTGTGTGTGTGTGTGTGTGTGTGTGTGTGTGTGTGTGTGTGTGTGTGTGTGTGTGTGTGTGTGTGTGTGTGTGTGTGTGTGTGTGTGTGTGTGTGTGTGTGTGTGTGTCTGTGTGTATGTTTGTCCCCACAGGGTAGGTCATAATGAGATCATCGGTGTGATGCGTGCTGGATGCAGCGCTGAGGGACTTGGCCGGGACCACTGGAACGAGATGCTGGCGTATCCGCGCAAGCCCATTGCTCACTGGCACCACCTGCTGGAGTCCAAGAAGTCGGAGAAAGAGGTGCGTTGTACCGTGACGCTAGAGGAAAAAAGGGCTTGAAGGAAAAAAGATGGACAGAGTTGCATGTTCTGTACCATATAAAGTCACTTTTAACATTAACGTCAAAAATAATTAACAACGTTTTTTTTGTGTCTGTGTGTGTTTGGCTGCATGTGAATGTGTGTTTGTGTGGTGTGCTTCCATGCATACGTGTGCGTGTGCTCGTGTGGTGTGCGACGTGCGTGTTTGTGTATCTCTCAGTGGAAGGCGAGGACGGCGAGCTTCGACAGCCAGGGCTCCTGCCCTTCACCCAGACCCCCCGCCAGTCCCTGAACCCCCACCACCACCTGGGACCCAGACCCAGAGCCAGATCACGACGGCTCCCTCCTGCTGATCCCACTTCCCCCTCTACCTGGAGAGAAAAGACCAACACCACCCCCCTCGCACCGACACCCTACCCAACCCTCCCTCTACTCGCCCGCGGTCCCCCTGGTCTTCCCACTGACTGATGTTCTAGGCGGGGGGATCTGGCGTCTTGTCGCTGGGTTCGTAGCTGGAACATGGACACGCCGCTTTCAGGGGGGCAGACGACACCGGAGAAAGACGAGCTGATGTAACTCTTTGTGGTGTTGATGTGGTGTTTGAACAGCCTCCCTCTTCGTCTGTCCTCTCCGGAGGGGAGTTTTCTGACTTCCAGTCGTCCAGACGTTGTCCGTAGATCGTGTGCGTTACCACCTCCATGCGGAGGGAAGAATGGGAATAGCATCCCAGTGTGCTCCCTTGTCCACGCTGCACGTTGAACATTAATCTGGGAGCAGTGAAGACGTTGTTTCGATGGAGGATACCCTTGAGCCTACCGTCCCCCGTCTCCCACCTTAGGGGAGCCAAGGGGGGGAATGGGTGTTGGCCAGCCTAGGAGAGAGAGGTACTTTCAAGGAAGCCTTGAGAACATTTTCTTTGAAAAACAGTTTTCTCGCTTGTGGATATTTCTCAGTACTCTAATAGCACACTTCAATTCTCCTCTTATTAATATGGCCCAGGCAAATTATAACTCAACTGAAACTAAAAAGTACACAAACAAAGGGTTTTCAAACAAACCGAGGGAGAAAATATAGACAAAAAACAACTGTTAAACATAATTTCTTTCCAGTTTCTTTAGTAAAGTAAGCAACTCTGCCAGGCTTTGCTCACATAACAGCTTAACATATAATAACAATAATTATTACTAAATTATTAAGAAAGAACTAAGGGGTATTTTATGCACCTTAAATTAACCGGTGTTTAACTACAACAATTTGAAATGACTTTACTTTTCTTGCATACCCTTCCCTCATTCAAAAAGTAGCATAATTTACCTGTAGCATAGCGTAGACGTAGCTAAACCTACCATAGCACATACAAAACAAGACCAATAAACGAATGGCAGAGCACCAACACACAAACGTGCTTCACTTACGTTTAAATATGCGACCCAAATATGCTGCAAAAAAAGTCACATACAAAATCATTAAAAAACACAGCCACCGTTTCATCATTGTCAAAATGATTATGTATGCGTACAGCATATTTCCAAGGGAGTCATTCCCGACCCCCCAGGGCTTCGCTCCACAGAGAAGAACGCTACACACCCTTACCTCCGCCTGGTGTTATCATGTTTGTTATGAAGGTCCTCACAGAAGACAACATGGTGTTGTTGTGGGGGGACTGGGGAGTCAAACACACTGCACTTCTTTGTCAATTGCTTATCGTTTCTATGTACAGATTAACGGTGTGTATAGTTATATGATGTGTGTGTGTGCTTCTATGTATGTGTGTGTGTGTGTGTGTGTGTGTGTGTCTGTGTGTGTGTGTGTGTGTGTGTGTGTGTGTGTGTGTGTGTGTGTGTGTGTGTGTGTGTGTGTGTGTGTGTGTGTGTGTGTGTGTGTGTGTGTTTATGACTGTACATTTTATGCTTGTGACAGAAATTCACAAATAGAAAAGAGAAGAGAACATTAACTATTTTTAGTGTTTGTAGCCATGCTGATAACCTGAGAACCCACAAGTCTTTTATCTTGTTTTGAACTGAATAATGTGTCCGGGTGTGAAGATTAAACATATATATAATTGCCATTGAGAGGTCACAAGCTACCATATGGTCTAATATTTGCTGTAAGTTTTAATATCTAGGATAAACATTGCTCAATTTACCGACATGTTATGTTATTTTAGCACAAAATCTTTAGACTAGTAAGACTTTGTTTATCAAGTTAAGTTACACTTGTATTTGTGGTTAGATACAAATACATATCTATCTATCTATCTATATATATTTGTTATATTTGTTGTTAACATCTGGACTTTTTTGTTGTTGTTGTTGTTGTTGTTGTTGTAGTAGGATTGCACACATTTCAATGAACTCAGGCTTGGATATTTTTGCCTAGAAGAGTTTAAAAAGGCACTTGTTAGAAACCAATTGCCAAAAAACAGCGAGCAACTAATTCAATATGTATGTATGTATGCATGGGGCATTCAGACTCCCTGCGGAAACATATTTAGTGTTGAGTTATCGAAAGGCAATGAAAGGGTTAAAGATTTTCTCAACAGAAAAATCAGGAATAGTAATTCAGCATCTCATAGTAACCGAAGCATAGCGAGCCGTATCGTAAATCTCATCCACTTGTTTAGGTAGACCAACGTGGGAGCCAACAATGGTCTGATTCAGTAAGCAGACCTACAAAAGACGGGAGGTAGTTTTACCTCTTTCTTTAGTGAGTGCAGTGGTACTCACGAGTACAGAGAACAGTGCTTCTGGAGGAACATGTGGCCTAATTGGTGCTTGTTATGCCTAGAAGGTCCGTCAACATATTATTGTTTTTGCTTGGCACAATTCCTCAATCCCCCACTCCACACCCCTTTCTGAAAATGTGACTGTTTGAAATGTTTGTCTCACACTCTTCATTGTGGACTATTGGTGGACTTTCTCAGAAATAATGGCATTGGTAATATATTTTCTACACAGAATATTTTAGTGTAATATTGGAAGCAAGTGGTTAAAAAAAAGAAGTTGTTTCTTTTCTAAGATGTAATTTATGATGGTCATATGTTTCTCTGAACATGTGCTGTGTTTCCATAGTAGAATATATACCTGTTAATTCAATTCGCCTTAATTTATGGACTGTTTTAAGACCTACAAGCTTTGGCTAAGATCTGTAGTGTTCCTTAAGGTCTTGTAATCCTTCCAACCATTATGGAAAGTAATGACTTTCCAATTTTATATTGAACAATTTGTACTTGTACTACACATGTTTGAGTAAATGTCCTTTTGATTGAAACCAAAAGATTTGACCCTATAGTTCAGAAAAACAAATATATTTTCAGTTTTCCTTAGACATCCCAGATCGTTATGATGACTCATGATAATATGTGATTACATCAAATTAAATAAATCTTGAATATATTCATGTATTAGTCTTAACAATCTGATGTTTGAAAAAAATAAATCATCTCCATAGGACTGTATCTCTTTATCTTTTACGAAGATGCTAATAAAGTGTCTAAACCTAAATACAAACTCCCTCACTTGTGTGATGATATGCTGAGAGAATAATCAATGGCCAATGATCAACAAGGCGAGACGGAGCGGAAGACAAAGCAATCAGTGCTAGCAAATGGCGTTAAGAATCGACGTGGCTGTTGGTGTCAGTGTCCGTTGCCGTTTCCATGGTAACGGGGACGTGGATTAAGACACACATTGCAGTCAATTTCCAGTTGACCAGTGTATAGCAGCACTAATACTAGTAAACAATGTATTTATTTATTAAGAAACCTGTGTCACAATCCTACCACGCTACAGAAAAGGCGCATCAGTGTGAATTTGCAGCTAGAACGATCGATCTGAAATGGGACTCATCCGCTACAAATCATAATCATGAGCTATTTTCCAATTTAGATTGTGTGATTTACAAAAACAACAAGCGTGGCACCAGTCCGACGCACTAGCCCCGCCCTGTTCCTCCCAGGAGCTTCCGCTTGAGGTTGAGCCGGTACAGGATCTGGTACCCGTCGTCCCAGGCGTACAGCTGCCTCTCGTCAGCGTTGTACTTCAGGCTGGCGTGCGCCCCGAACCTCCGGGGGAAGTAGAGCAGCGGCGCCTCCTCGCCGACCACCACGCCGTTCACGTCGAACACGCACTGCACGCGGGACCGGCTGGCGGGCCGCGTGTTGTACACCACGTACACCGTCCCGCACGCCACGAAGGCGGCCTCGGCGTTCGCCCGGGGGCAGCCCGTGTCCCACATCTGCTCCGTGTCCAGCGTGTCCGGGTCCATCTTGGCCAGGTGCACGTTTGGCTCGTCCTCGCCGGCGGCGAACAGCAGCCAGACGGCGTGCTCGTCCGCCGCCAGATCAGCCGCCGTCTCCGGGTTGAGGGCGTAGACGGGGGCGGAGTCCGCCACGGGGAACAGGGCGGTGGCGGTGGCCACGCCCTTCAGCAGGTCGTACTTGACCAGCTGGAGCTCCCGGCGGTCCGAGCCCTGCCGGTGGACGTGGTAGAGGTAGTCGTCGTAGACGGCGGCGCCGGCCCCGCTCCACGCCGACGGCAGTCTGACGTCGCCGCCGCCGCCGCCGCCGCCGCCGCCGCCGCTGCTACTGTTCCGTTCGACCCCGGGGGATCTGGAGAGGTCCGCCAGGGAGTCGAAGCAGTGCACGGTGTCCCCCGCCGTGCCGTTGAACACGTAGACCTTGGAGGTCCGGGGGTCCCTCAGCCACACGCCCTTGGCCCCGCCCACCCGCTTCAGGATCTTGACCGAGCGGATGCTGGAGATGATGTCAACGCAGTCTGTGGGGAGGAGCCGATAAAAGCATGAAATGTGATGTTATTCTGCTGATAATGGAAGGGGCTGAGATTTGATTACCGAAGATGCGTTCGTGTCAACAAGGCGCTGGGAGAGAACATTGATTCGCGCCGCGCACGCTGCATGTTAACGCTTCGATGAGATAAGCATATCCTCCGCTCTAGAATTACACTGCCCAGATAGATAATCTGAATCTGAAATGAAGTACTCGTGTATTTCCCTGACACTTTCCCTGAAATCTATCTTGCAAAGTCTTCGGCGTGGTGCAGTGGGGCCTCGGCCCACTCCTCTCCCAGCACTGCTGCAGGTTAGCATGCAGAACACATCACCGTCTGCCGCTGTGTAGTTACATCAGCAGCTCTACGCACGGCAGACTCATAGGAGTCAGGAGGGCGAAACCAAAGGGAGAACAAAGGAAGGACTTTATACGTGTGAGCCCTGAATAGCAGCTCACACCCCGACTCATCCACACTGAGAGAGGGGCTTCTTGATGCAATGCGGTCAGGTTGACTCGCGGTCAGCTCAGAGAACTAACAATGCCTTACTGTAAGTGTAGCACCCCCCCCCCCCACACACACACACCCCACCCTCAACACCATGAAATGTTGGGTAACTCAGTAGCTAAGGCAGTGTTTCCAGTCCTGCTGGAGCAACACATTACAAAATACCTCACACACACGCACGCGTACACGCACACACACATGTGCGTACACACACACGGACGCGCGCACACACACACACACACACACACACACACACACACACACACTCACAACAGAGTGAAGCCCGTCAGGACTCAGCAGGAGTCATCCTGTCGGCCTAGATGGTCTAATTGAATGTTACTGACTATTGTAGCTTTTATTCTATGTCTTGGAGTGGGAAAAAACATGAGGAGAGTAAGTGGAAATGATTCATGAGACAATGTTATGAAAGTGATTAATGGGGACTCTGTCTCCATTAACCCTCCATCAATACAGAGGAATACCTCTGTATTGGCATCGATTGATTGATTTTTGGAACATTTACGAAAAAATAAGGTATGCAAAAACAACCAGTAGGTGCAAAGCCATATCATTTATGACTAAACAGATGGTATCTGACCAGAAGAAAATTGGAAAATAAATCAGTCAAAGGTTTCTTTGACTGGAAAGCTGCAAAAAAACACTTTCTCATTTTCAGGAACATTGTTTGTTCTTCGAGAACCATCAATGTAAACGGGGGTGGCAGTTTGCTCAATGTGGGCCCAGAAGCTTAAAAAAAGATATGGGCATCTTATCGCCCCTTGACTCAGTCAGCCAACACTCCGAATAAACCGATCAAAGGCAGCCACTCTGGGGGGCCAAAAGCCCAGTTCCTGTATCGCTCGATCCCTCCGTTTCTCACCGGAGACTTCGGAGCGCACCTTCCTCCCACTCCCCTTCCTCCTCCTCCACCTGCTCCCGGGTCCTCCTGCTCGTTCCCGCGCGCCAAACCCCCTGTTCGTGCACCTTATCTGCCGGGTCCACGCAGGCGCGCGGGGATGTCGCCCTCTCTAGGTAGTCCAGCTCCCGCTCGGCGCGCTCTACGCGGTCGCCGGCGGCGCCCAGGTCCTGCCATAGGTAGCGGTGCTCCTTCCCAACGGCGTCCACCATCTCGGCCGTCAGTTTCTTGAAGTTCAGCATCTCCGTGTGGTAGCGGTGGGACTGCTCGTGCCACAGCACCATGCGGTCCTGCCGGGGCAGGTAAAGTTGGTGGGAAACGTGACAGCGAAATGTGTGTTTATTGTTGATACGTTGATAAAATGAAAATTGGGCATCTCTTAATCAGATTCCGTAATTATCACTGTTAAACATTTTAAACACTTTGATCCAAAGCGACCTTTCAAGCGAAACTTTTTGTGCATTTTAGTAATGTGATAGTGTCATCCACCGTGACATCAATTTAACGAGCAGGGTAGGGGAATGCATGCACAGGTAGGCTGTGGACATTGGGGATCGAACCCAGTGCCTTTTGTCTAGGAGTCACACACCCTCAGCCACTAGAGACTTCCGGCCGTCTGCTGTGTTTACTCACTAGTCTTATTAAACTACGTCATCAAACATCATTACCTATCTCAGAGGAGAGGACTGTGTGTGTGTGTGTGTGTGTGTGTGTGTGTGTGTGTGTGTGTGTGTGTGTGTGTGTGTGTGTGTGTGTGTGTGTGTGTGTGTGTGTGCGTGTGTGTGTGCGCGCGTATCGACGTGTTAAAGAATTGAGCGAGATTGACAAGCAGCTGATTCGGTAATAAATTATTCCTCTCACGCTCTGTCTCATTTTCGTTTTCATTCTGTCGTCCGCTGCAAGACATGGTGGTGGTCGGATGGGACTGAAAGCTCGATGCAACTCGATATTGAATTGTCATCTTCCTACCAAGTCAGTCACACAGTCAGTCGAAAGAGAGCGAGTGAGGTACGAGCATATTGGATACAGCCTGGCAAGCCGCCAGGGGGTTAAGATTTATTCATCTGTAAATAGATTTATTCATTACATCTCAAAAAACAACAACACAAAGCCTTTCAAGTAGGCCTGCTCCATCCGGCACCATGGAGCCTAGAGCAAGCCCATGAGACAAATATTAATGTTGAGGATATATCCAGGAGAAGGCATTGTTAACTCACTGCTGTGAGACATGGAAGAATCCTTATATACGTTTATCATTCTTTTTCATAACAGCTTTAGACCTTGCTTTGCCAATAGATATTATATATGCTGTTGCACACACACACACAATACACGCACTCTATTATGTTCTGTTTTATTCGCCAAGTCGGATGTCACAACAAGGGGTAAACAAACAAAGGAGAATTAATAATTTTCTGCTCTATTAATCCACGGAGTGGGAGTGGATTTACACATTGTGTCAACATTTGCAGCATCGATATCTTAATGATTTATCTGTCATGATGTGGCGGAGCAGTTGTCAGGCTGAACAACAAAAAAACATCTCCATTTGTAGATGCTTAAAGAGTGCCCTGGACGGGGCTGGAGATGTGTGATGCGGTCCAGAGCCCCATTGTAGCATGGGGCGACCCAGGATCACAGGGACAGCAGTCTGAGTGCACCACAGTGATTTCCCCCACAGGGCTCCAGTATATTTGAAGAGCCATTCAGAGATTGCATTAATTGGATTGCAGTATAGTGGGGACATTAAAATCACATATGGACGGAAAAAGAAGCCTGGCGGGCTGGGAGGTCTTGTCTGGGAGCCGAATCCTCCTGAAATATATTTGTGCGCCAGGTTTTTACTCTTTTGCCATTCTAACTCCGGGGTAATGATCCCCAAGAGGATGTGTGCTCAAGTGGTTTCTAATCTATAGTGAAACAGCCTATACATCCTCCCACATGGAAACGGGGTTGGATCAATTCTTTTTCTACCAGAAAGCACAAATTGTTGTCTTACCTCTATGGCCAGCAGCCTGTTCTCCAGATAGTCTATCAGCCCTTGGTAGTACTGGGCTCCGGTGGAAGCCCAAGCCATAGACACAAGCAGAACAATGACCGGCTTCATCGCCGCCGTATTAAGTGGACGTATCCCCTCTGTGACTCTGTCCACTATTTTCCAACGGTTCCCTTCCTGTACTTGAATCCTTGTTACCGCTGTGCTAGCGTCCTCTCGGCTCTCCAGCTGGACTAAAAGAGGGGATATACTTTGAAGTAGTGCACAGTCAGTGGAGTAGAGTCCAGTTTTTTGGGAGCTTTTAGAGTTGCTAATTCTCGGGGCGGCTTTACTTTCCTGGAATGTTTTCCCAACCTCCCAGGGAGGGGCCTTCGGAGCGACCTCAGCCCTCTCCGTTCCTCAAAGGTGGAAGTGCTTTACCTCCTGTGTGTGTGTAACAGCATATGTGTGTGTGTGTGTGTGTGTGCGTGTGAGTGTCTGGCCGTGTGTGTCCCAAATGCTCTTTACAGTCTTCACTCGAGAGTCTTGGATTGCAGACTGTCTGAGAGAGGCAGAGGTACCGATTCATTTTTCAATTTATTTTTTTCCCTCTCTACCTTCTTGGCATTCAGCTCGGACTGCACAGCCAGGAGACTACGTGCTTAATACGGTCAGGCAGTCATTATGAACTCAATTTGGATGATGATTATACTAGGATACAAGAATCTCTTTACTTGCTCGTTAATTGGAAATTCATACAGCATCACAGAACTATCTGACAGTCTTTTTTGTGTTTGGGGCAAAAGTTATTTTTTTCTAATGAAGCACATAACACCCAACAAAAAATAAAACATCTTGACACACAATAATAACAACGTTTATCCGTAGCAATGTTGGAGACAGAGAAAGGAGAAATACTTTGTCATTAGTGAAATTAAATATGTGGTGTGTGTAATTGGGCTCCTCACACAAGCAACCTGTTGTTACTTAACGACCCAATGCAGAGCATCACACACACACACCCACACCCACACCCACACACACATACACACACACAGAGCTCACCCACTTACTCACTGCGGGGTCAAAAGTGTACACGGCTGTGATCACACAGACCATAACGCCTGGAAGAGCCCTCAACTTTCACCCTGTCATAACAGATCAAACTTGGTTCCGTGGTAGAAGGTGAGCCTGTATTACGGGGAATAACAAGAACAAAAAAATAAAAAGGATGGAGTCAAAGCAGAACTGATGCAGCATCCTCTAAGTAGGGAGAACACAGGGCTACACAGAGCTATTTCAGAGCACAAGGTTTGCCGTATCACATTAATTACAGATTCAGATTCTCCCTCATTAGGCGTCTGATGTCGGTGCTGTAATGAGATGCTCGGTGACTGTCTCATGTCAGCCATCGCTTCCAGGGAACTGGAGGTGAACTGTGGCGTGAACAGAGCCCTGCTGCGTCTATTTTGGTGCACACGGAGACAGCCAAGGCGGACAGCGAGTGTCGTCATGGTAACACATGGTGCCATGCAGCCCCTTGTAGAAGTGGACTTGGCTACCTCATGGTCTGATTTAATCAGGAAGCCACGGCCTGTCTCTAACTGTCCGGCCTCTTTGTGTGAGTGTGTGCGTGTGTGTGTGTGTGTGTGTGTGTGTGTGTGTGTGTGTGTGTGTGTGTGTGTGTGTGTGTGTGTGTGTGTGTGTGTGTGTGTGTGTGTGTGTACATTTGTGTCTGTGTGACGCCAATGTGTGTGTTTGTGTGTGTGTGTTGGGGGGGGGGGGGGGTCTGTGTTTGTGTCTAGGTGTTTTAGCCTCAAAGGATTTTATTTCATTATAGTTTTAAATGACATTTCAGGCTGGTTTCCAAAAGCTGCTTGTACTTTGAACCATGTGGTAATTTACATCAATGCTTTAATTTGTCATTAATGATTTTTTAAACATGATTAATGTTTAATTACGCCATTGCCTTGTTTGGCCTGATCAAAGGACATGAACCAATTATGATTAAATATTCTCTATCAACCGGGAGCAAATCTCTTTTATGACCTTTGGCTTGGAGATTGATGTCTGTTTAAGAGATTAACAATAGGTCAGATGCTTCTTCAGGTGGCTTGTATTGGGTTCACACACAAATGCCAAAACAATAAGTAAACATTACATTTCACCTAACTTAAATCTCATTCACTCACTCGCTCACTAACAACCTAGCCAATTTACTAGCTTATAACTAAGTAACTGCTAACCTGCTAACTATTTTACTCACTAACTAGCTAACTGACTGACTATCTAAGTAACCAATCAACTGGCTGATTGGCTGGCCGATTAACAGACTAACAGACCAGCCGCCAGACTAACCAACTGATTACCCTGCTTTCTGATTGTCTAAACAATTGACTGACTCTACCGTTTGGGATTTTGACATTTGTCGAGAGTCAAAATGTTCTTGTGACCCATGTAGTGCTATATTTCATGTATTTTGTAGACCTGAAGAATTCATGTCAATACATACTCGTACAAAACTGACAGAGAGAGTTGATGTTTTTCAATAATTCTGTTGAAAAGTTGAACCAAACGATTATTGAGTCAGACTGATTGACTGACTCGCTGACAGGCAGATTGACCAACGATAAAGATACAATCCAGAAATCATGTACATACAATTTATTAAATATTCAAACTTTTTTGGGTTTTAGTTTATCTCATGGGCCAAGATGCAGTCTGAACTGCATTCCACCATTGTGGAGCCAGAAAACCAAACAATCGACCATTGATATATTTTAAGAACTAAAGTTAAACTATTTATTACGTCTTTCATGGCTTCCAGTTTACATTTTTCAGTTCAACGTCATAGCCTGTATCTGTTCTACTTATAACTGAAGAAAATAATATGTATTCCACAATATATCTGTTGATTCAGGGACTATATTGATGTATTGATGATGTTTTCTTAAGATTAAGATGGGACTGGATGTGAAGGTGGTGGCCCGAAGCTTTTATTGCCACCTCATACAGTCATCCACAAGATGGCAGTAGCTGTCTATAAGTACAAGGAAGGCCAATGGGTGCTTGGTTTTGGCTCTAATGAGTGGATTCAAAGATCCCAAAACAAAAGTTAAACTGAATGATCCCTAAAGGCTATAGGCTTCTTCAGGATGCATCATAGGATTTTTTGTAAGCCATTGAAAAAGGCTAACAGTGCTTTGAAAAACCTGGTTGCTGCCCCACACACAATATCCCCCCATGATGATGAATCATTTAATGTCCAATTACTGAACAGTTACCGAAAAAAACGTCTTTCATATAGGTCTAGCATAGCCCAATATACCTTGCTCGATTTAATTACCATTTTAAAAGTAATTTGTTTAAGAATACAGCAAGACAATGTTCTAAATAGCCCCTTGGGGCGTAATATGGCCTTGGTGGGTAATCTAAAATATGATTAATACATAATTAAAAATAGGATGTGTGTGCGAGCAAATATGTATGGTGTTCTGTGCCCATGCATGTGTGTATGTGACGGCATATGCTTATGTGTATGTGTATGTATGAGTCTGTGCATGCTTGCGTGAGTCTGTGTATGCGTATGTGTCCGCATTTGTGATTGTATGTGTGTGTGCGGGGGTATGTGTGTGTTCTGTAGGTTTAATGCATGACCCACGCAGATCTTACACAATCTCTGCCCTCCCCATGTACTTGCCCTCTCACCAGGCGTCAGCCGCCACTCGTAAAAGAGCCCCCTTTTCCTCCACAACAAAACAAAAGCCATAAAGGCTACTTTCTTTATTAGCCTCTCCTGTTGATTGAGGGGGTCAGAGGAGCCCGACAGCGCAGTGCCAGGCTGTATAAGAGAGCAGAGCGTATAGTGAAGCAGTGTAAATCCTTTAAGGCTATTGTAAATGGCTTTAATACACCCAAGGCGCCAAATCACTTGACCTGCTTTAGCCTTGCCGCTCCGGGGTCTTTCTGGCTGGCTGAGCAGTGTGGAGCCAGGCCCCTCTCCTGCTATTCTCCTGCTGTCAGTCCAGGTAAGAGTCAAGGCCTTATTAGCGACACGCTCACCCTGCCCGGGTCCAGCCGCCGCTGGCACGCCTGAGTTTAATCAGCTGTTAACAGGCCAGGGAGGCGACTCCCGGCCCCGCGTCACGTGGGGGTCCCCTCTGGTCTGGCCGTCTCTCACCCTGCCTGTCTGCCTGCTAGTCTGCCAGTCTGTATGTCTGTCTGCCTGCTAGTCTGCCGGTTTTGTATGTGTGTCTGCCTGCTAGTCTGCCAGTCTGTATGTCTGTCTGCCTGCTAGTCTGCCGGTTTTGTATGTGTGTCTGCCTGCCAGTCTGTCTGCCTGTTTGTCTGCCGGCCTGCTTGTCTCTCTGTGTGTCAGTCTGTCTGTCTGTCTTTCTGTCTGCCTGCCAGGCTGTCTTACTATACCATCTAGCTTTTTGTAAACTTTTGCATTCTAATAACTTTGGTGTGCCCAGGTCTGCACTCACTTGCAATATGTGTAGGGATTATATAATTATTTCCTCTCACCTATCAGATTAAATTCATGTACAAGTTTGCCCCGTGTTCACCACCTGCGCACTTAATGTACACCTAGTGCACATGACTACAAACAGGTGTTCCTTCTTTATAACACCGTGACTGGGCCCATGTCAAGACACTGGACATTTCTATACGTACACATTTTCCCAACTATGTTGTTAATGAGAATCTGCCAACTTCTCAACCCTGCCCATAGTATGACAGCCAGTGCAGAGCGGGAGCTTAGGGCCTGCTGTAGACGATGTAGAGCTGTAGAAGCTGTGCAGGCTATATAGGCCGTACAAAGCGCACAGGCGGTATCAGCGGTGAAGGCTGCAGAGGTTGAAGGGACTCTTGGGGCTGTATAAGCTGTTGAGGCTGTGATGTCGAGACTGTATAAACTGTGAAGGCTACATAGACTGTAGGGGATGTAGAGGCTATTGAGGCAGTATAGAGGCTGCAGAGCCTGTATAGTCTGTGGAGGCTAGAAAGGCCATAGTATAGGGGATGTAGAAACTGTTGAGGCAATAGAGGCTGCCGAGGCTGTCTATGCTTGGGAGGCTGTGTAGAGGCTGTGCGGGCTGCAGAGGCTTCAGAGGATGTGGACAGCTGCGCAGAGGGCTCTGGACACGCTGACAAAAGCAGCATTTATCCACCGTGGCCGCCACACTCACGGCAAACGGCGCACAGCTTGAGCCTTGACCACTGGATAAATAAAGCCGCTGTATGTTGTGGGTGATAATGTCCAAGGCAACAGGCAACCTGGTGTCTCAGGGGCATGCAGTGGCCCCCCCACACACAGCTGTGAGCCCAACCTGCTTGTACTGCCTCTGCACATCGCCACCACCACAACCGACACCATAGTACTGACTGGGAACCACAGAGTTCTGCTGGGAAACACAAAGTTCTGCTGGGAAACACAAAGTTCTGCTGGGAAACACACAGCCCTGACTGGGAACCAGTTCCCCTGGGAACCACACAGCCCTGACTGGGAACCAGTTCTCCTGTGAACCACACAGCTCTGCTGGGAACCAAAGACCCGTGGCGGGGAACCAATAAACAGCATTGCTGCAACTTTATGTAGCATGAAAAGCTGTTATTTCCTATTATAATTGATCTTTGATTGGCGGGACTAAGTGGCGAGAAGGGGTGTTGGGAGTGCTCCGATCTGCATGCACTAAGAGGAAATGTGTGCAATATTATGTAATGCAACACAGCCATCATAACACAGCCATCATAATGTTAAATAACAAAGCCATTACAACGTAGGCCTCTAAACAGCCATCATAACACCATCCTAAAGCAATACAACACAGCAATCATAACATAATATAACACAGCCACAATAACATAATATCACACAGCCTTCCCGACGTAATCCAACAAAACTATCATAACATAATGTAACACAGCCAGCATAATGTAAATTTTCCCAGCCATCATAACCTAATATAACACAACCATCATCAGCCCTTATTGTAAAATGATAGCCAATTCCTTACAACCCAGTAACAGGAGGCTGCTTTTGTGCATATGTGTGTGTGCGTGCGTGTGTGTGTGTGTGTGTGTGTGTGTGTGTGTGTGTGTGTGTGTGTGTGTGTGTGTGTGTGTGTGTGTGTGTGTGTGTGTGTGTGTGTGTGTGCGTGTGTGCGTGTGTGCGTGTGTGTGTGTGTGTGTGTTTGTGTGTGTGTGTGTGTCCATGGGTGTCCGTGGGTGTAGAAGCGCAGAACAGCACAGAACAGGGAGCAGCACAGAACACCGTGAGAAGGGACAAAGTGAGCAAGAGAGTAAGAGAGGGAGAGAGAGAGAGAGAGAGAGAGAGAGAGAGAGAGAGAGAGAGAGAGAGAGAGAGAGAGAGAGAGAGAGAGAGAGAGAGAGAGAGAGAGAGAGTAAGAGAGGGAGGGAGAGGTATAGAGAGAGAGTTTGAGAGACGGGAAGAGATGTTGAGCTAGAGAGATGGAGAGAGCGAGAGAGAGAGAGAGATGTTGAGAGAGAGAGAGGGAGATGGAGAGAAAGCGAGAGAGAGATGTTGAGAGAGAGAGAGAGAGAGAGGGAGATGGATAGAGAGAGCGAGAGAGGTGGGTCTGTGCATACCATTAACTCACAAAGCACTCATTACTCTGCAGTCTCTCTCCATCCTCCTCTATAGCTGGGGGAAACATGTCTGCTCACGCTCCACACATTATTCCCCAGCAGCTCAAACACCTATTTGGCACGTCGCCGCGCGGCTTTAACCATGACTCATTTGAGTGAAATGCATCAAACTCTGATTAATGGAGGCTTTACGGTTGCCAGCTTGTG
>NC_044048.1:15111250-15168750 GCF_902167405.1 Gadus morhua | reverse complement strand
GTTGTTTGGGGTAACTTGGGGTTGCGGAGGGAAAAATGCAAAGCGTGCTGGGAGAGTACAACATAGGAAGGGGCGTCTGGCACCTCGGCGGCAGCCAGCCTTAGTCTTGCGGCGTCGGCGCTCCACAGGTAGCCTTGTTTGGAAGTCCTGACAAACACAAAGAAGACGGAATGCATAGGAGCGCGGGTCATGGGCGCGTGTTGAGCTCCGTTCTCCTATCTCTCCTCCATAGTTGGCTTTTTAGTGTCGGGCTCCTCCCATCGGCCATTTATTTTGGTGTTTTCTGTGTTGATATTACAGGAAGTGTTGATACTGCATAGTTAACTGGAAGGGTTTGTTGCCTTTATATACGCTCATGAATTTGGGAGTTTTCATAAACAAGCAGAGTTCTTTCACTCATCGGCTGTATAACAAAGGAAGGAGTCTGATGGTGTGAGGCCCAGTGTCCTTGGACACCATTTTGTTTCCTTATTCCCTCTCAGGTACAGCGGCATTTAGACGTTCCTCCACGCCATAAGCATATCCCAGCCTTCACATTGTAAAGACGCCGTTGGTGTAAGGACAACAAATCCCATAATGACTCTCATTACAGCTATAACCAATCGTGTTGGTTTACCCGACATCCCAGAAGGACCTTCGCAATTTCTCCACAATGGGACACATTCATGAAAAACTTGTTTCTTGCGAGGGGAAGGGGAAAAAAAGAGAAGAAAAAAAAACAGTTTTGCTCTTAGTATTGGACAGATGTAATTGTAGTCACTCAGCTTGGCTGATGCTGATAATGGGGCAATGGGAAATTCCTGTCAGAGCCACGGCACAGGACGGTTTCGCAACCACTTTGGCAGGCGCTGGTGGCTCCGTGGCAGGACAGCAAATGGGTTGCAGCATGCTCACATAGCTGTCATTAAACACGTTAAGAAAAGAAGGAAAGAAAGCGGGGAGAATAGGAAAACGTGGGACAATCAAAATCCCCAAGTATGTGGCATTCTCTGAGTTCTTGAGCAATCCAGAGGAGAGGGAAATACCACGCAGGACATAGCTGCTCTCTGTCAGGCATGTACTTGTGCACCTGCTGATAGCTTTAGTGGGCTCTGGAGACTGCAGTCTTCTCTGGCACGGTCAGCTAGCCAGCGAGCCTCTACAATCCCACACCACTCAGGACAGCTAGCCATGGAGGCGGTACAATTCAACAGCCATCGGGTTAGCTAGCCAGTGAGGTTGTATAATTCCACACCGCTTTGGTCAGCTGAGGCTTGGCCAGGGAGGCTGTGAGGCTCTACAATTCCACACCGATCGAGGTCAACTAACCAGTGAGCCCGGACAATTTAAAACTGAACGGGTCAGCTAGCCAGCAACTATTTATCATTCAACACCACTCAGGTCTGCATACCCCTGCGGTACCCCCATGGTTGAAATAGCCTCGTTAGAGTGGCCTGTAGAGTGGCGAGATTGAGGGGAGTGCGCTATGGCTGCCCTTCACATGGGAAAGAAATATTGAGTGCCCTCTATTGTGGCCCCTTCATTCCATAAATTATGATAATGTGCCCTCTAAAGCAAGAAAACATGATGCAGTGCCCTTACAAAGGTATAAACGTGCGATTCCCTTTGGGTGCTCTTCCAATGGAAAGCGGTGCCGTTATGAAGTGCCCTCTAGGCTGCCCCTACATGACAGTGTCCCAAATTGCCCATTCCAGTAGAGAAAATGGTGATGGGGTTAGGATGAGAAATGAGCTGCAGTATAGCTTACTCATGATGAAGTGCCCAATTTGGTGCTCCTCTAATGGAGAAGACCCCTCCTTTGGATAGAATGAGATGCAATGCACTGCTACATGCAGAAGAATGGGGAATGGGGATTCATAACGGACGTTCCTTGTAGTGTAAGGTAGTGCCAAATAGGTGCCCTTACAATGGGATCAAGTTAAGGTTTTCTACAGGTTCCTTTCTGATGAAAAAAGCTCATGAAAGTGCACACTTAGATATGCCAAGGGAGAAAACACAATGAAGTGCCCATACAATGGACAGAAAGGGCTTTCCCAAAGTGTGTGCCAAGGGTTCAAGGGTCAAGGGTTCCCCCCATCCAGTTTTGATAAGATTTAAAATGTAATGTTCCCTGTTTCTTTTTGTCCTAGGTGTTGTGGTTATATTTTAATCTAGGTCGCTTTATAACATAATAGTATTCTTAATCAAGGATGAAGACTATTTCAGTCTAGATGATGGAGCGTACCTTTTTGAGTTCTGGGGGGGAGTAGGCGGGGACTACGTGCCATTTATATCTGTACTCCCCTGCCTTTCATGCAGCATTGATCCAGCCCTGGGTGAAGGCTGTGCAATGGCCTTGAGCTACGGATACCTTTTATACCGTAGGAATATTCTCTCTTGAAACACCCACCTTTTGCCGAAGTTTTGCATGAACCTTCTTTTCTCACTTGGAATTTGGACTTGCTTGCATGGGATCAACCAAAGAGAACTTTATTTATTAATTAATTTATATTTATTTGGAAAACATTATGGTTGGCATGCAGACCGAAAGCTCAGAGAATGAAAGCACAATTGTTGCGTTGTAACTGAAAGGCAAAAATAACAACAGAAATAATAACTTAAATACCAAATAAGACTGACAGAATGCAGGTAGAGTTGTTCAGGAAGTAGACGACCAGTGTTTGATATAGTTTGCGCAGACACACAAAAACACGCCACAATAACTTAGCAGGTGGGTGCTAGGGGTTTGCAGTGGGTTTCCGGATACAGTATGTGACAGTTGGCTTCCCAGCAGAGCTTTCCTGAGAAGCCTGATGATAAGGCCTGCACTGATGCAAACAGGTTAGTACAAGTGGTTGGACAAGAAATAGTGATGAATAAGCCTTGAAGCGTCTTAATAATGTCTTGTGATGTACCGTTAAGGTCAATCAAGATATATACACGTTACACTTAGAACATTTTTGAGGAATTATGAGAAGAAATAGACGGATGAGGTCCATGTTTATCCAAAGTCCTATTTGAATTTCATAAATCTGCACAACCAAGAGTTTAGGCATGGAATCACAGTAGAATACAAATTAAAACAATTAACATAGAAAGACACTCGTTATATGAGCTGCGGTTTCCGGGAAATATGTTTATGGAAATGAAATGGCAGAGATTTATAATTCAAACCACAAGAGGAGGTGGTCATATTTTAAAGCTCAGTGTTTCCTCAAGAAATTCTGAGTAATTTACAATCAAATTATCATAAAGAGAAGTAACACCAGCTAATATTGAAGTGGAAACAGACGTGGAAGAATTTTACATATCCAGGCGAAAAGGCTTTTCACCCCCCCCAGGTAAATTAATACATTTTACCGAAAAATATAGATACAAGATGAACAATATTACACATATCTATGGTGAATTATAAGTGAATCACAGATCGCTAGATTTATTTAATGATGTAATCTCTAATCACGGTAAATGATGCAGTTAATTCAGAATGAAATGAAAAGAAAAATTGTTTGTTGTAATCCAGGAATGTTAAGTGTGATTCATATTCAAGTGGAAACTCCCACAATGGCGTTGAACATACCTCAGACGTGAAAACCATGTTCAATAAAATGCTTGTCTGGTGAATTCCTAAGATTCTCAAAAAATACACAAAACACAACAAAAGAAGAACTTTAAACATTCTCTGTCTTCTCCAAATGTTTATCTGTGTCTGGAATTCTTTGAAATAACAATATAGCATAAAAGTGTAATTACATCGGATATTCAACTTCTCTTAGATCCTGGGTCTATATACCGGTCCAGTGTACTCAAAGAGTCTTTACAACACAAATAATGTAGACAAATGTTTAAACATACGAAAATACTACATTTTGAATGAAAACGGATCACAAAGACAAAACCCAAACACATCTTTATGTTATACATTATATTATAAAACATATATTTCTCTATCTGATGCTGCTGTCCCCCTTATCATATTCTGACCAACACATTTGCTATGCCGCTAAGAAGGGCCTCGCGTGACTGTTTGAATGGTTCACTGTTCCACCGAACTCTATTGTGATTAAAAGAAACTATTGTTGTATTAGGGTGCAATGAGGCCAACCTAATCCTGGATGGGATGGGGGACAGCTTATTGTGTAAAGATACAAATCCAGCCCATGAAAGTTTGTTATACTGTCTTTTCGGCATCTGCAAAAAGTCCACCGGCAAATCCAAGTTGAATAATCCTTGATGCCCAACAAGATACAGGTGTCTCCTTATGGGCAGTTCTAAGTGGCTGTCCTTGGGGATGTGTGGGTGGGTGGATGGATGGTGCTGGTGTTGGTGGGCCGTCTATACACCGAGCAGCATGCCCATGTAATCAGAGCCACTCTGTATGGTGATGGAGGCCCCAGCAGCGTTATCCACAAATATGGATGTGTACTGTCCAACCTACAGATAGAGAGAGAGAGAGAGAGAGAGAGAGAGAGAGAGAGAGAGAGAGAGAGAGAGAGAGAGAGAGAGAGAGAGAGAGAGAGAGAGAGAGAGAGAGAGAGAGAGAGAGAGAGAGAGAGAGAGAGAGAGAGAGAGAGAGAGAGAGAGAGAGAGAGAGAGAGAGAGAGAGAGAGAGAGAGAGAGAGAGAGAGAGAGAGAGAGAGAGAGAGAGAGGAGAAAATTGAGAGAGCACAGGAGTGAAATTTTGAGGGCAATACATTTGTATTATAAAATCTTTCAAACAAAGCCAAGGTGTCAGATAATAATGGGGGGGAACATTACCTGTAGCTCCAGCAGACCTTGCACGCTGACAGTGAATATCTTGCTGTTACTTTCCAAGCCAACAATCATCTCCAGTGACCTGCATCAATATAACATAAAACAGAAGGGAATTGTTTGCTTGTGATTCAAAATGGTTAACAGAATATATTAGGGCAATTGAGAACCAAGTGCTGTTGGCCCTGAATATGCCTCCAGGCTCCAACGATACCGTATGCGTGCTGTGCTGCTGCTAAGTGTAAAATGCTACACTTCTAACGGCATATTCCTCATGATTGTCTCTACGCTAGCTGCCAACTTAATGAGCCTAATTTCACATCCTCCACATTTCGAGATGCGGGAGGGCCATGAAATCAATAGAGCGGCGCTTCCTTCTTGCTAGCTAGCTAACCAATCATTGTCATATTATTTATATGCTCCACTCATTATACAATGCCTGGAGGAATACTTTTGAGATACACACCCTTTAGGGAGCAGGACGCTACCTATCAACATTTGTTCCTTGGCTTTACAAATGTAAGTCAACAACGTTGCCATATTGCAATGTCATTCACATTTCCATTTTTTTTCTTTTTTTTTTACCAATTAAAATAACAGTGTGTTATAAGGTTGGATATTTTTTTCTAAACACAACCAGCATTTCTTTGCTGGGATGCAAATGGCTGCCTAAGGTGTCAAAGGTGAGTCTATAAAGATTAGCAAGGCGATGAAGACAGGAGCCCTGTGTGTGTGGACATCTCCTTTAAAGACCTGCTTCACTTTTATACAGGAAATGCCAAACCGGTTCCACAGAGAAACTATAACAGACAGCGGCTTTAACAGCTCATAAATTCTAGCGATAGTTAAGGTGGCGTTAAACGCTAATAAACCTCCTCTGTCATGTGTTACCAGTATATAAACTGCCCAGACAGAATGTAAACAGCACAAAGCAAGGCTGATGTCTTGCTCCATAAATAGCTGCTGGATTATTTCTAAAATGTCAATGATGTGTGTAGGAAATTTGGGAGAATATAAAATGTATTTTGTAAAAAATAATATTATGTATAAATAAATATTATGTTTAAAGTAATATTATTATAAATAAATTGTCTGTCTGTCTGTCTGTCTGTCTGTCTGTCTGTCTGTCTGTCTGTCTGTCTGTCTGTCTGTCTGTCTGTCTGTCCGTCTGTCCACCTACCTATCCCTTACTGTCTGTCTGATTGTCTACCTATGTACCTTTTTTCCTGTCTGTCTTTCTGCCTGTCTGTCTGTCTGTCTGTCTGTCTGTCTGTCTGTCTGTCTGTCTGTCTGTCTGTCTGACTGTCTGTCTGTCTGACTGTCTGTCTGTCTGTCTGTCCGTCCGTCCGTCCGTCCGTCCGTCCGTCCGTCCGTCCGTCCGTCCGTCCGTCCGTCCGTCTGTCTGTCGTCCGTCCACGTATCTACCTCTCTTGCTGTCAATGTGTTACGAGTTCTTGAGGGATTGGAACATCAGACCACAACATGCTGCGTTGTGTAAGGCATTACAAATGGGAACCACATGGCTCAGAACTACAAACGGGAGAAAGGTCTGGCAGGTAAAATTGGGCATAAATAAAAAATGTGTGGAGATAAGTTGGCCAGAGGTTTTAGGAGGAGTGTTGGAGGAGTTAGAGGAGTGTGGTCTGGCTGTACTCACGTGTATCGGTGGCAGAGAGACTCAATGCAGATCAGAACACGCACGTTATCTCTGGCCTTCAGCTGGCTCTTGCTCCTCTTCACCTCGTTGTGGTCTGTAGGCCCAGGAAGAAGCAATCAACAAGACTCAATCAACTGTGAGCCACTTTACACTGGACCCAGAAAAGCCTAGCATTCACTTGTATCCTACATAACCTAGTATAGACAAGCATACAGCTGTCTCAATCATTTGTATGCTAGGCTTCCACTAAACCGAGCATTGGATACACCTACATCACCAGTCTCAATCACCATTATGGTGATTAAGACACAATCACCAGTACGCTATGTTACACTAAACCCAGCATGGCCTAGCATTTAGTAGGCACAATCACCTGTATTTTAGGCTGCAATAAACATAGCCTAGCGGCTGTAAGAATCAACTGTAGGCCCCACTTAAGCTAGCACTGCATATTTTACAGCTGTCAAAGTCACCTGTATGCTACGCTACACTGAACATAGAATAGCCTATCATACAGCTGTCACAATTGACTGTATTCTAAGCTATGCTAGGATTTGTGTAGCCAACAAAAGAGCTTACAGCCCGGACCTGAGGAATGTAATTATCTTGGACTAGGACGAACAAACTACTACCTCTACCTTTTCTAACAACTACCATCATTGTGTTAAAGGGCAGATGTGAATAATTAGATTACCAATATGAACATTGGCAGAGAACTGGTATATCCCGGTGATGGGTGCGGTGAATCTGCCAGTAGACTGGTCCATGCCCGACCCTCTCAGAAACGCTCCTTTCGCCGGAGGCTGGAAACACAAACACAGAAACCAATTAAAGCATTTCCAAGCACTATCTGATGATGTCGTTTAGTTGGATGATGATGTTTAGCCTAAAGACTGGCGAAAGGTGCAGAGAATCACTCTGAAAACCTGGTTTTCTTTCTTTATGGAGCAACACGTTTCTTTCTTGAGCATTACTTTCCTTTCTTGTCCACATCTTAGCTTAAAAGGGATATCTTTGTTCCCTGGCAATAGAACAGGGAGGTACACTTTGTCTGGAGGATAGAGAAGCAAGTTAAGATGGACTGTCTGTTGAAACATCTCTCTGCTTTGTCAGGCCCATACCAACAGAGCAGGGTTCTTCCACTGCTGCGCACTGTTTAAAACAGCGTCTATTTCTGTCCTCTCCACAACATGCTCCAACTCAGAGCACACAGAGCGCCTTTTGTACGTGCCCGCAGAGCGATGTTTAAGACAGAAAAAAAAAGGGTGATATTTCTGACCTAAGCCCCTAAACGCTACCACTCAGCGCGGCGACAGTCTGATCCTAACCCCTGTTCCATACCAACTGGGTCACACATGTTCCGTGACACACATCCACAAAGCCAGAATGGTCCGAAAACACTGAGCGACCCTGGCTCAAGCAGCCAGTCAACACGGCGGGAGCCCCTCATTCCAGGTTTCGACGTTCTCCATTGTTCAATTTGTCAAAACAAACACACCGTCTGGAAGTTCTGCAGCTCCACCAGGGTCTTCTTGTCTATCACCACGGGGCCTTTCAGCTTGCAGTGGAAGGCCTCCTCTATCCGGCGGTACGAGCTCATCCCTTCTAGAGCGAGCAGCGCCGGAGGCGGCAGGCTGGGGCTGCTGCTCTGTCGCTCCAGCGCCGACGCTCTGCGCTCCGTGGCCTCTGGCGGAAACAAACACAGACCCATGAACCCCAGAGACCTGCCGCCCGCGCTGCGTCAGCCCAGGGAACTGCAGGATCAAGAGGTCGGCCGATGTTGTTTTTTTGGTTGGATTCTCTGATGAGAAAACGCGAGTTTCATGAAGGACAGGAAGGAGAGGAAGGATACCTTTGATCATCTCCTTGAACTCCTGGAGGAGCACCTCCTGGGTGACCTCTGCCCCCGGAGAGCCAGGGGGTCCCTGAGGTCCTGGTGGTCCAGGCGGGCCGGGGGGTCCGGGCTAGGGGAGAATAACACATTGAAGACCAAGGGCCATTCAGTCCGAAATATGGTAATAGAAATGTAATGCTTGATTATTGACAGAACACATTGCAAGGTCATTTATACGCACGCATAAGCACGCATACACACACACACACAGTATTTATTTAGCTGTAATGGGCAATTACCGCTGAATAAATACCAGCCAAAAAGCTTGCCGTGATGAACAGCAGTATGGTGGTGCTTTGAATCAACAAAGAACCTACAATTCAACCATTTCTACCATTTGCTGTTTTGACGTACCAGGGGCCGTCTCCGTTTGGGGCATTTTCTGAAGTTGCCTACAGGTCGTTTCACAAAGTCCATCCATGATCCCAGTGGGTCAACACGCTGGTTGTCAGAAACCTGTGACGTTTAAAATACACAACATGCGCTTTATAGTCTATGAGTCGTCTTTTTTTTTTTGTCCACGTAGGAAAAAGGGCAGGAGGTTATTTTTTAAATACGCTGCCAAAAACATGGCGGCAGGCAGGTCACACTTTGATACCTGTCGCCCTTCGTTCTCACCTCTCCTGCCCGCCGTGTTTGTTTTAACACGGTCTCATGGCCAAGTATGTTGTCACCGTCCCCTGCCAAATGTTTTACGTTCGGCTCATTTGTTCATTCCAGATGATTCAATAAGATGCCATGTCACTTCAAATATTCTCAATAAGCTGGGCTGAAAACAAACAAACCCCTCTCAAACCTTTACAGATGTGAGGTAAATCCACACCAGCGCCCCGGTTGGACAAAGAATGGGTCTGTGCATGTGATGTACATTACGGGGACTGCAGCACACCATCCATTATCCTATAACGTCATGCAGCCCAGCAGCCCATGGAGCCACAACAGTTAATAAACCAATACGCAAACAAATACTGCCAACCTTGTTCCAATTTTGAAGGAGAGGAAATGGAGCAGTGGCGGGTGGGTAATTCTACGAATGAGACAACAAGACATATGTGCCGGTACAGACACATGGTTGAACCTCGCTCTGTCTTTTTACTGACTCAATATGTGCTTGTGCTCTCTATCGGAAAACATAGACAGTTCTGAAGGATTGTACACATACACTGATAGGGTCGGGTATGACTGATGGTACGTTGCACGCTCCAAAGAAGCACATTGGAGAATGTTTGGGTAAGAAATGTAAGGCGATATTAATATCCGTCAGCGAAAACCAACTTGAGCGTAGGCCCTACCTCTTGCCCCTCTTCGCCCCCAAACGTCAAACGATTGCGGTTGAGATTAGGGAAGGAGATAAAGACGAGTGGAGGCTCAGCTCAGCTGTCTGAGAGGGAATTTGTTTAGCTTTGGCATCAGGACACAACTCGCTTATCTGCTAAACTAACATGGCCTCTTTCTTCTTCCCTTGCGAGAGACACTCCTCCTGTTCCACTACAACCAAGTCATGTCTCAATGTTTTCCCTTTCAATGTGCTCGTATTAAAAGGAAGAAAAAAAAGGAAAGTAAATTACATATTTTGGTTTGCAACATAACTTCCACCACTCCTCTCTCTTCACCCCCCCCCCAGCCCCCCCCCCCCTGCCCCTGCGCCCCCCCCCCCCCCCTGACAGCAGACAAAATAAACAATTTAAGAGGGACGGAGCCTCTTGAAATGTGGATTTCTTTATGTTTTTGTTGTGCCTCTGAAGGCTTGGAAACAGTGTACAACAATACAGATGACTGCGAGACTTGTTATTTTCCTCACAGCCCTCTTTAATGTTGTTTTCCTAAAACTCGTCACAAATTGGGTAAAAGTATTTTCTTTTATTTTTGTTTTTATTTGCTCTGATTATATAATATTATCCTTTACCATCCCTGTTCTAGATGCTTCTATAAATGCTAAAACGTTAATGACTGCGGTTGGAGCAGCAAGGGCGCCATTATTCCATGCCTTAGGCCATTTTTGTATATTTCCACTGGGATTAATTGTAAAAAGTGTCTGTCAAACAGTGTTGTGAATCATCGGCACAAAAGACTCTCAGACAGTCTTGTGTGATCCAAACTTCACCCGCCCTGACGCTGACAGCTGTTGAGAAACACAGATACTGGAACTGCTTGCCGCTAATCCCGAGAAAGACGGAGCTTTGCATTACGACTTGTGTTTATGTCATAGATCATCGTGTGCTTTTTCAAATATGTCAAGCCGCACCAGTCAGCCCACACATGCTACACATGCAGACATACAGTATAATTATATATCACACCTATTCCCTGCGTAATCCAAAAAAAACCCACTGTAGATCATTGCCAGGAAATCAGCCGTACTTGAAGCTTGTTATCCTCTTTAGCACACATCATTGTAATTAAACTATTAAAAACCATGCCCCCCAGATATTTCTCTCTGCGAGGAAGTCAGAGCTTGGCTCAGATAATTATTACCTTGTCCGTAAACCTTCTAGGCCGCAAAATAAAAATCAATGCTGAATAAATAAGGTAATCCAAGCTGCTCAATTTCAGTCTATTTAACTTATTTTTTCTGTGCATGTGTTTTTACCCATGCATGCACCAATGATAAAGTATCTGGTCCATATTGTGGTCCAGGTGGAGGAGTCCGAAATAAAAAATAAGTTGCAAGAACGTTGCAGAAGTGTGAACGCAGACACTCACACTGCCAGTGACACGGTGCAACATGTCAGCATCGCGCACTCAATGTTATTGAATATGCCGCAAAGTAAACTGTCTTCACTCTCATAACTCGGCATCAGAAGGCCTTCAGCTCATGGACAAGAAAAGGAGCAGGTAGGAAGACTCAAGAGAGCTGAGGAGGTACACCAGGACGCTGACTTTGATCAGCACGTTGATGTGTGAGTGTTTCAAAACGGCCTTGTCTGTCAGCACACGTGAATGCACATTATTCCAGTGCTGACTGCAGAATGCGCTTGTCTGTTAGTCATAGGGCGGCTTTAAACCCTGACGACGCTCACACAGTATTTTCTGTTTGTTTGTTTGTTTTGATTGGATACCGATATACTGTATATCCTTTTTGCGCAGGCCAACAGCATTGTAAACAGGGATTGAGATAAAAGGCGGACTCTTATGTTTTATATTGTCGTGTGAAATTCTTTTCGTTTTTTTTTCTTTTCCTTATGGGAAAGCTTAACAAATATCACATTACCCAGTAAAGACTTCCCCATAGACGCAACGTGCCTCGCGCCAGGTAGCCTCTGTTTGTTATAGATTTGGGAAAAATTATGCAGAATTTATTTGAAGCAATAAAAACTAGAAAATATTCCCCCAGGGCAGACTGCCGCCAAAAACACAAAACACAACTGTTAAAACTTGTCTCCGGGGCGGTAATTGATACTGGAAGACGTAACCTGCTCAACCTTATAGCTCCCATTAACATTGCGGTGTGAGCGGTGCTGCGTTACAGCCGTATACACTCCATACGTGCCGGGTTCAAGATAACATAAAGCCTCAGCGTGCCGAGCGCCGTCGCGTGTTTACAGGTACTGTAGGTTTAAGGTTGGGCAGGATAACCGACAGCCTCCTCCTATAATCCTTCACTTCTATTTGCCTCATGCATCATCACGGGGATCCCTGTGCAGTCATCCATGCACCACTGCGGACGGGCCTACCCAGTTCCCCTTGAGAGAGAGAGAAGGGGGGGGCGGGGGACCCGGGAGCCTGTGTGCCTCCCATCCCCGGTCGTCACGCATCCATCAAAGTGCTCCCCCACACAGACACACACAAACCACCCCACCCAGTGTTCCCAGCCAGTGCACCTAATGAGGATTTGAACCAGCAACACAAGACAGTAAGTCACGGGACGTCAGCTATGCCCTCCTCCTCCTCCCACTTGTGTTTCTTATCTACTTAATAATCGTTATGATAGTGTGGCTGAGAGGAGTTTCTTCTTGGATATGACGCTATATATATGATTGAGGGCATGGAAGAGTGCATACAGTATTAATTAAAAGATCCTAGGTATTAATTTAGGAAAATGCAGGTAATTTAAGCCTATTCCGGATGTGACATCATTCCTGAGAGAGCGACGTGAATTCTTGGGAGTTATTTGACAGAACAACGAAGCACCCACGGAGTTGAAAGAGCGCTGATGGCTACCTGTGGCACATCTGTTCCGTCTACAAATGATCCCTTTGAAATGCTTGACTGAGTGCTCATTTTCCCTGAGGGAGGTAAATTGAGCTGTGGCGAAAAAGCCAGTGGGATGGTTGGGATCCACAAAGGTTTTCCCAGTGGTTTCACCTGGGGGACAGATCTTACACAGAACACCAACCAGAGCGTCATTACACCTCCTCTCTACATTGTACGCGATGCATTTGCTGTACCACATAAGTGCAGGGATGGATCGTATTCCTCAGAGGCAGAATAACCATAAGCGGTTGACACTGTGTTTGAATTCTTTCAGCTTGGTTGCGTTAAAAATGATTGAAACTATGTGAAAGCTGAACATGGAATATCTGCCCATCAGTTGCATGCAGAGTTCACATGAAATTATCAAAGGGGATACAATCATTCTGAACATCATTAGCAAATATTTTTATTATGTTCATTACCATGATTCATTACCATCTATTATCATGGGAATATTTCAGTATTTGGTGCTTCAGATGGGTTGTGTATTAAGTACTGTATATAGCATGGTTCTTGCTGGCCAGCATTATGAAACGTAAAAGTGAAAATACAAATAAGTAGATCAGCATCTCTTCATGTGGAAAGAGGTTTGTGCTGGTGTTGCCCTGCATGTCATGTGGCACGACATAGTCCCTTCTCTATAGAAGAGTCCTATAGCCCTCAGTCTTCCAGGAGGGGATGCTGAAACACAACATGATCCCTGATGATAATCGGCATATTTTGCCTTATTTGGCAGACATAAACCGAATTGGTGGGGATCTTCGGTACTATAGTTCTCTTCATGATGTGAATAGATTAGTTAGACTAATGGAAAAAAAAACGTATTTCTCTGTTAAAGGCTATAATGAGGCTACAGTACAAACAGACAAACACATGGTACCACTGGGGGGTCGGCTCCGGAGGTGTTGGGTGAGAACCAATCGGTTTCAGGAGGTCATCGGTTTCCGAAAGGTCCCACTGTGTCATTAATCATCCCGGGGATGAGAGAGAGAGAGAGAGAGAGAGAGAGAGAGAGAGAGAGAGAGAGAGAGAGAGAGAGAGAGAGAGAGGAAAAACTCCCCCCTAAACCTCTGCCGTTACTCAGCCCGGCAGGCGTGATGTTTGCCTGCATCGATTACAGCCATCGCGGACCCCTGGCTGCTCGGGCAGAAGGGGTCTCGCAGCATCTCGTACGAAGCGAGATATGGATAGTGATGCAGTGTATCTCATGTGTCGCAACCACGTTGAATGAGTAGCAGACAGCTAAAGACAAGTGTAAGTCGAGGTGTGAGATAAGGTTTCGACTAATGAGAAAGTGCCATGGAATTATAAACACAAAGGTTACCACAGCTTGGATAGGCGTATATCTCAATGTGAAAGCAGACTGAAGTGCCAGAGAGGGGGTCCCTCACCTGAAGGTCTCCCCAACACCCTTTATAATGAGTCAGCCTCACAACACAAAACAAGAATCCTTTTGTGTTGTAAAAATTGTTTTAAATCAAAGTTACGCAACACAAACTCTTTACCTCCATAATTTTGATCAATTTCAAATGGAAAATCTGTGCAGGAATGCGGCCATGCTCAGCGGCCTGCCAGTGGACCAACCTGGGCCCCTGCCAGCTTCAAAACCGAGAGACGAGTTTCAACTGTTTCCACTGGGCACAAGGGGGGAAAAAGCTTGGGTGAATGTGAAGTATAAATGTTTAACTTGTTTAAGAATACAAATATCAGGCCAAGGCAGCACCAGTGGATATGTTGTTTTCTCTTAGACGTGGACATGGCTACAGATTTGTAATGGGATGAACGCCACCAACCGTCCAAAACAAGCATATTAACCACTTGCATGGTGTGTGGTACACAGCTTTTTTCCCTCAAACAGAATCAAGGTAGACGTGTACTAGAAACCAAGGTCTGGGTGTGTCTCAACCTCATCTTCAAGTGTCTCCCTGGCCTGTATGATGTAGACCTGTGAAGCTGACCGGGTTTGGTCACACAAACACATATAAACACACACACACTCAGACACACAAACACACACACACGCGTACACCCCCGCACGCACACACACACACAAACTTGTGCACACAAACACACATGCGCGCACGCACACATACATACACACCCACACACATAGCCACACACACTGGCATAACACAGCCTCTCAGAGAGTGATTATGTCATTACACTCTGAGAGTATTCGTTAGGGACTGGATGAGAATGGGGGGGGGGGGGGGGGGGGGGTTGACGGTGGTGCTGCTGGGAGGGGGGGGGGGGGGGGGGGGGGCTAATCCTCGCTGAGGCGTCCTGTTTCAGAGCCTTTTCTATGGGGCTTTGTGAAGGGACTTGCATGACATGCTGCTCCTTTTTGTTTGTCTCCAAGTGTGTGTGTGTGTGTACGTGTGTGTCTTGGTGTATGTAGTAAAAGTATTACAGGCCTTGTGTCTCTGGCAGCATCAGTAGGGGCTGGGACAGGCCTTGTGTCTGTGGCAGCATCTCACGGGGCTGGGACAGGCCTTGTGTCTGTGGCAGCATCTCACGGGGCTGGGACAGGCCTTGTGTCTGTGGCAGCGTCAGTAGGGGCTGGGACAGGCCTTGTGTCTGTGGCAGCGTCAGTAGGGGCTGGGACAGGCCTTGTGTCTGTGGCAGCATCAGTAGGGGCTGGGACAGGCCTTGTGTCTGTGGCAGCATCAGTCGGGGCTGGGACAGGCCTTGTGTCTGTGGCAGCATCAGTCGGGGCTGGGACAGGCCTTGTGTCTGTGGCAGCATCAGTCGGGGCTGGGACAGGCCTTGTGTCTGTGGCAGCATCTCCAGGGGCTGGGATCAGCTTTGCCTCAGGCTCCATCAGTAGGTGCTGGGATCAGCTTTGCCTCAGGCTCTTGCCCACCTAACTTTCCCAAGGAATGATGACATCAGTGCGGTAGGACGCTGGGTTGGGGGGCGGGGCGGGGCGGCCTCATGGAGACATTAAGGTAGAGGGTGAACCCAACGCCTGCGACTGGCGCTGGACATTCCGCACAAGGTCATCCTTCACAGCCTCTGCTTACATGGGGCACAGCAAGTCAAATAAACATCTCTGCGGCGCTCTGTGTTCTTCCTGATACACCTTGGACTTCAGTGGCTAGTTACTGAGGCGCAAGGCGTCCCCATTAAGCTTTTACCAACTGCATAGTTGAGACTGAAATGTATCAGGTTTTGTTGCCAACACGATGGGTGGGCTGAGAGCAAAAACAAATACCTCCCCCACCCCCATCCCCTCCACCTTTTTGATTCCAAGCAAATATGCAACACCAATAATAAACTCATAAATAACAATGGCAAAGGTCAACTACTGTTATGGAACACTGCATACTGTTGATGTTCTGCCATGTTGCTTTAGGTACATGTTTTGAATGAAAACAGCTTTCCAACACAGCTATTATGGCGTATTCTGAGTGGCCAGTGGTCTGAATAGTGAACATTCTTTGTGGGAATTGAAATTGCAATCCTTTATTTTTCATCTCATTGACTGACTACAGTGCGATACAATATCTGATGCTGTTGTGCGTGGCAGTGCTCTGGAGATTTGTGGTGGTTGATCTTACGCACGCGATATTTATGATCTATGTACATATCACATATATATCAACCTCGGGATCTGGAATTTCGATACTAAAATTGATATTTGGCATCTTTATGCGGAGGCCCCAGTAGAGGTTGTGTTATGTGTGCTTGTGTTTTGGTTCATTGTGGCCTCCCTGTAGTCCTCATGTGTTAAAATGAACAAGGCCTATAGCTAATAGGCTTGAGACCGGGTGACGGACCCCCTCTGTGCAGACTAATTGATGCATTGATCAGCCTTTAGATGTGCACATTCCTGGCATTCTTCAGGAAGTCATCCATTTAGAGTGTCACACATTTCTGTCCATGGCATTGATTGAGGATTGACCTGCAGGGCCACACCTGTCTGGCCCTCGCAGGGGCTCTCCTCTGGTTTTCTAACTCACATGTGAATACATTTCCAGTATCTAATGCAATCACGATGACAATTAAAAGTGTTGTCAGCTAACTTTACAATGCGCCATAGTTCCAGAGTCCCAATATAAATAATATTGCTCTCAATATGCTCAAATATAATAATTTTTCAGAATCACTATCACAATAACCATTATAGTAAAAAACCATAATAACAAGAATATTCAGAATTACAATATTAACATAAAATGTATCATAATGATAATAATAATAACACCAATAATAATAATACAAACAATAATATCAAAATGCATATTAATTAAAATGATGATAATGAAAATACTACTTATAATACTATTAATAATAATAACTAATAATAGAAAATACCATACATTTTGGGGTCCTACCTTGATGGTCCCTCCGACCTCCTCACTGTTGGACAGCGTGGTGTTGGAGTTCTCTGTGTGTTGTGGCGGGGCCTCCTTGGGTCTCTTCCTCTCCTTCTTGGCCTCGACCCCGTCTAGGAGGACACACTGAGTCCAGAACACTAAGGCCAGCACCGCTAGTGGGCCGGGCCCGACCCGCATCTTCACACACACTTCCGCTCAGCACCCGCTCAGAGATCTTGGTGGGAAGAAACCACTGGGTTCTGCTGGAGGTCGGAACCGGCTTTGTGGTGGTGGTGGTGTTGGTGGTGGTGTTGTTGTTGGTGGTGCTGGTTGTGGTGGTGGTGATGGGGAGTAGATGCCTTGGATGACCAACTGAGGAGGGGACAAATTCACTCTCTGTCCGCTGATGCTGTCAGACTGTCTGCTGCTGCTGCCTCTGTCTCTCTGTCTCTCTCTATCTGTCTCTCTCTTTCTGTCTGTCTGTCTCTCTCTCTCTCTCTCTCTCTCTCTCTCTGTCTCTCTCTCTCTCTCTCTCTCTCTCTGTCTGTTTGACAAGCTCTCTCGGCCAGCAGAATGATGCAGGGGCTCCACTACCTCTGGCCAGAGAGAGAGGCAGGAGGGGGGCTACTCAGCTATGAAATGTTTCAAGCAGAACGGTCGTCTGGGAATGACAGATCGGCACAGATCTGACAGCAAATAAACCCATTAGTGAGATTTTTCACGCTTTCTGCTCTGTCTGGGAGGGGTGGGGTGTGAGGGCTATGGGGTAAGGGGGGGGGGGGAGTGGTGTGAGGGAGGAGAGGGGGGGGGGGGGGTAGCAGAGGGGACACGCGGGCTGCCCAGAGGAAGACACGGAGAGGAGGGTCTGTGAAATCTCAGGGTGGGGTGCGCAGGGAGAGGGAGATGGAGATGGACAGCAGGACGCTCTACTCACTCCTGTTCAGCGCTGGTGTGTTCGCCACACTAAAAACACAACAATAACCAAAACAAAACATCCAAAACAAGATCCAGCAGAAGCGCTGCCTTACTCGGGAGATGCAGGGGATCTGTCCATCCCACAGGCTGGCCGTGTCCAGGAGCTCAAGGGGAATGCACAGTCTCTTAGTCCCAGGGAAGTTGGATCAGGTCCGGGTTCTGCTCACTGCTGTAGCTCCAACTGTGTTGGTAGCGCAGTGAGGGTAGCAATGTGGCAACCTCTCTGCCTCCGGCCAAACCAATCTATAGCCAAGGTGTTCACTTGGGGTTGTCCATGCAAACTATCAAGTCCAAGAGTTGATGCACTTCTACAGCTCGAGTGACTGGGAGCCCAGAGTTGAGTTGAAGTGTGTGTGGTAGTATTCTCCTGCTGCCTGCTCAGCTGCACTCTCTCTCTCTCTCTCTCTCTTTCTCTCTCTTTCTCTCCCTCTCTCTCTCTCTCTCTCTCTCTCTCTCTCTCTCTCTCTCTCTCTCTCTCTCTCTCTCTCTCTCTCCCTCTCTCCGGCTAGTCCCACTTTTTCCTTTGAGCAAACAGGAGGACTCACAGTGGAGTTTTATCATCACTCTTTCTCCCTCCCTCCCTCCTCTCTCCCACCCTCTCTCTAGTGCACTTGTGTTTGCTCTCTCTCTCTCCCTCTCCCCGTTTCCCTCCTTTTCATCCCTCAAATTGGCAAACCCTTCAGTTCTCTGCGTTCTCTCACCAATGAAATTGTCAATTCCATTGCGACGTGGTGAAGTAGACGAGATGTGTGTGTGTGTGTGTGTGTGTGTGTGTGTGTGTGTGTGTTTCTGTGTGTGTGTGTGTGTGTGTGTGTGTGTGTGTGTGTGTGTGTGTGTGTGTGTGTGTGTGTGTGTGTGTGTGTGTGTGTGTGTGTGTGTGTGTGTGCGCGTGTGTGGGGGGGGTGTATAATTTGATAGATAGATGGCTTTGTTTGATGAACACCTTGTGCATTGTGTGTGTATCATCTGTAATGATGAAGTGTGCACATGTGTATGGGGAAGAATTTAGAAGATGTTCTAGATTGGTTTGACATGTTCCTAAGTAAAGCTTTTCTGCTCTCAGGAAGTTCTACTATTAACTCATAAATGAATTAGTATTCATCATTCATAATAAAGCATCAAAAGCTACTTTATTATTGGCCGAGATCCATCCATAGTCAACTGTTGTCCTTTTTGTAAACATTAATAAGAATTCTTCAGAGCATCAGAGTAATGTTTGGATGCATTATGTCACATACCTTTTAATTAATCGGTGTCTAAAAGAAGACTAAGTATTAGGCATTACTACCATGGATATTAATTGTACTGTTGCTTTGTTTCTTATTTTTGAACACAGTGCCATCTACCGGTAGAGCATCATACAAATAAATAGTGACCCTTCCAACATGGCTGCACACTTACGCCGAAAATATACTTGGCCTACTTCCGGGATGCGTCAGTGGCAACGTTGACAACGTAGCAACCAGAGCCTGCCAGCCGGGTGATCTGACCAGTATCCCCAGTATGTCTAGTATCACATCGACGTTGTGAAGTTAAACTACCACCCACAACATCTTCAGTAGTCTAATCGTCGTCCAACAGGTGTCAGTCTGTCCTTCCTGGGGGTGTGAGTGTCCACGTGTACAGGAAGAAACCAGCTGCTGTTGACAGCTTTTGAGCTAAGGAAGGTTGTTTGTATGACGACAGCCTAAGAGATTTCATAAGTTCACATCCGGGATAGATCGCTGCTTGGCAGGTGAGGTGTTCTCTACTTTGATCAAACATACAAGTTATTATATTGTGTACAACAATGCTGTCTAGGTGTTAGCCTAGTTGAGCTAGCTAGTTAGCTAGCACGCAGTAACAGGAATACCGAGAGAGCTGATCATTTAATTATATAAAATGACTGAACTGTCTCATCAACACTGGAAACCTAACAAATGATATGCACGATAACATAGCAGTCGAGTTTCTGTTGACCTTTTTTTTTTATCTTATCGGTTACTAGACTATATGGTGTCATATTCTGATGTTTGACACTTGGACTCCGAACCTTAAAGTCTGTCTGCACCCATATGGGTCTGCAGGATGTCTGTCTTAAGCCAGGTGTGGTGCAGGAGTCTCCTGTTGTGCTCCCTGCTCTGCTCTGCGCTCATCCAATTACATGCACGGCCTGCCAACATGTCCGCGTTGAGGGAGAAGAACGCCAACACTAAAGATGAAAACGAGATCCTGCCCCCAGACCACCTGAATGGGTTGAAGATGGAGATGGATGGACACCTGAACAAGGATTTCCACCAGGAGGTGTTCCTTGGTAAAGAGATGGAGGAGTTTGACGAGGATTCGGAGCCGAGACGAAACCGAAAGAAACTAATTGACATCTTTACCAAGTAAGCATCACTAAAGAGGAACAGTGTCTGTTGAACTACTCTTGTTCTGAACAGAAGGCACTGCTGACACTGCACACAAAGCAGGCGTTCTCTGTGCTGTGTTTAGGGCAGTGCTATTCTTCCTCTGACCAGAGGATATATTTTTGTATTTCATGATAAGGCCACAGCTTATAAAGAAACAATTCAATCTAAATCATATTTTCATACAGCAGCTATGTGTGAAAACATCTGTATAGGGTGTGCTGTCTACGATTGTTTTTCCAGATTGTAAAGATGTGACGTCAAAATGCTGCATTCTTGAGCTCAGAGATGAGAATGAAAATGGCTAAGTCAGTGAGTAAGCCAAGTTAACCAAAGGATTATTTGCAACACCTCTACAAAATGCTAATGCTTAAGTTTACCTGTCTTGACAAAGTCTCCCTTTCATGAATTACTCAGTAGTCTGTCTCACCATTTCTCAAGCTACTATTTCCTATGTTACCCATAAGCCTTTGCACGGCTCAATCCATCCATCAAAATAGTGGACAGCTGCCAGCTAGCGATACTTAGGATGGCTGTTATCTATGGTATTCTCTCATTCTGGTGATTCTTTTGACATTGACAGTAGCTGATGCAGGTGATCAAGTTGAGCGTGTTCATGCAGCTAACCGATTTGTACGTCAGGAAGGAGACCCGAGAGAAAAGTAATTCATAAGGAGGAATCACTCTTATCCGCTCCACTACGTCCAAGCTGGGCGCTGGAGGGGGTGCACCTGTGCACTGTGCTCCATCATGGGGTGCGTTTAGCTATTTGAATAAAATTGAAATCGTAGCTATGTTGAAGTCGTAGAATGCAATATGTTGAAGAATAAGTACAATACACAGATTTTAAAATATATTTTATAAGGAGGAATCACTATTTTCATTTTATATTCTGCATTCAATCACACCGCCACACGGAAGGAACTGCTTCATTATCAGAGTTTCTCATTAGCTTTATTCTTGTTCCAATTAACACAGGATATTAGTATACGTGTGTATTGGAGATTAAATGTCAATAGCTAAATTGACAAACACGTCAGTCCATGTTTGCCCATGGTTTTTTATCAGCCAGATGTTTATTATATTATTGTGGAAATGATAAGGCTTGCACAGAGAATCTGGGTGCACCATGTTTACATTGTTGCAACATGGCAACAAGATTACAATGATTGTGCACATGTTGTTTGATAGGCGGACAGTGTATTGATTGTTTGACCTGTAGCACGCATGCACGCACGCATGCACTCGCACACACAGAAACCTATTTTCCCGAAAGAAGGAAATGCTTTCTGCTAAAAAAACAATTGGGCACCCATGACGGTGGGATAACAGTATTTATGAAGCGGGTTGTCAAGGTACAGCCCTTCATGGTTATTTTACCCTGAGCCTTTCCATATTTGTTTTACCTGATCCGTTCTGTGACTTGGTACATTTCAGTTGTCGTGAAGCCAGCTGCTTGACAAATCCCTGTCGGTTGATCCATTTTATTTTTCCTTAAATGGTATTGAAAATGGCTGTGTGAAAAAAAACAAAAACTAAAAAGAAGTATTTGAGCCACACATATTTAGACTGGAGCAGATTGGACTCAGGCCAGTCAGATAAAAAGGTTTACCGCACGTCAGTGGACGGTACAGCCGGCCCGGAGCTAATCGTTCTCCCCGGCCGCACGTAAGGACCAGAGCACGGAGGACTGTTGTATATGACGTTGGGTTGTTTACGTGTTTCACAGGGTGGATTTCAACGAGGACAAGAGTGTCAGCGCCAAGGAAATGCAGAGATGGATCATGGAGAAAACCAAGGAGCACTTCCAAGAGGCCGTCAGGGAGAACAAGCTCAGCTTCAGGGCAGTGGACCCTGACAGAGACGGTGAGGAGGAGGAGGGCTCGACGTGTGGCAATGGTGACAGGCGGCCGAGATCCAGCCAATGGAGACTAAACCCTTACCCTCACTAAACGATTTCTCTAACATAGATTTTTATTGATATCATTTATTTCGTTCCCTCTCTTTTTCTCTCACTATGCTGTGGTAGCTATCAAGTTTCCCCTTTTGATTTTAAGTTACTTAACCTGCTTTCCTCTATCCGTAAACTCTTTTAACTATCCAAACCATATGCGTATTAACATAAACCTAAACAATGTTTTTCTTGATGTTATAAAATAAATAAATAACATCCCCATGTCTGTGGTCCACAATATTATATAGCCCCCACTTTCCACCCCAACACATTACTATAATGACTAACCAAGGCCACCTATCCCGGAATTCTAATATAATGATTTTTCCAATTTCCTTTTGCTATGTTCATTGAAGTGTTTATAATGTCTGCCGAGACTCCCAAGTGTTGCAGAAATAGTTCTGTGCTGTCGTGATTCTGATCTGGGCACTAACATTTGAATTGTTTTTCATTCAGGTCATGTCACATGGGACGAGTACAGAGTCAAGTTTCTGGCCAGCAAGGGACTCAATGAAAAGGAAGTTGCGGAGAAGATAAAGAACAACGAAGATCTCAAGGTGGACGAGGAGAGTGAGTGCCCAGCGATATGCTTATGCAGCTCCTATTTTACACCCACCTCTAACCCTATTCAATGTAGTGATTGAAGAGTTCTGCAGCCCAGCTTTTATAGGCGAGCGTGAAAGTGCTGCACTTTCCAAGCTTCCGCCTCCCTAATATGAAGAACATATTGACATTGTCGCAAAGCTTTTGGACAGCGTCACATAGTTGGCAGGGACACGGCGGTTGAGTCTCTGTATGCCTTCCTTTCCATTCGATGAGAATGAGAGTTGTGTTGTTAACTTTATCTGTTATGCATCATTAACCGCAATCAATCCGAATGATCACACCGGTCCATTCTACCTTGCAGCTCAGGAGGTTCTGGAGAGCCTCAAAGACCGCTGGTTCCAGGCCGACAGCCCTCCGGCCGACCAGCTGCTCAATGAGGAGGAGTTCCTCTCCTTCCTCCATCCGGAGCACAGCCGGGGCATGCTCAAGTACATGGTGAAGGAGATCGTCCGCGACCTGGGTGCGTCTCCCCCCCCCCCCCAACACACACACACACACACACACACACACACACACACACACACCCTCTCATCGCGGTCCTCCCGTCGAGGCGCTAACCGTGTGCGCGCCGTCTTGTATTTTGTGTCGCAGACCAGGACGGCGATACGAAGCTGACGCTGTCGGAGTTCATCTCCCTGCCCGTGGGCACGGTGGAGAACCAGCAGGCGCAGGACATCGACGACGACTGGGTCCGCGAGAGGAAGAAGGAGTTCCTGGAGGTCATCGACGCCGACGGAAACGCCATCGTTACGATGGAGGAACTGGAAGTAGGTGGAAGTGGAGAGAGATCCTCTGTTGGTGAAGCCTCGCTGTGATATTCTTTCCCAACAATCTGTGAATGCGTTTCCCATTATCAGGTTTTTCTCACTAAAAGGATTATTGTCCCTTGTGTATCAAGCATAACAAGCGTCTATGTCTTACGAGTCACTTATTTGTTCTTGCAGCACTTCACTATATTCATAATTTATAACGGAAAGGCTCTTGGGAGTTTGTGCATAAGATGAATTTGGGGGAGAATTGGGAGGGAGTGGGGTTACATGAGCAGGCTGAAGCGTATAAACCAAACGGGACAAACTCCTGACCATTTCTTCCTTCTGTGTTGTGTCCCGTTCCTCCTCGCACAGGAGTACATGGACCCCATGAACGAGTACAATGCGCTCAATGAGGCCAAGCAGATGATCGCGGTGGCGGACGAAAACCAGAACCAGAACCTGGAGCTTGAGGAGATCCTGAAGTACAGTGAATACTTCACCGGCAGCAAGCTCATGGACTACGCCAGGAACGTTCACGAGGAGTTCTGAACATCAGGCCTGCCGTAACAGCCCCCCACCCCCCATTCCCTCTTGAACTGAACTACTCGGTGTGGGGGGCGGCTAACTAACTCATACTCTGTTCTATGTTCAATCCTGTGCTTGAAGCCTCCCCCCCCCCCCCCCCCCACACACAACTCAAAGCGGACTCAGACCAAGATGTTTAAATATTGTAATTGCTGCCTACTGTCAATTGGGCACTACCATGCTCTGCCTACAGTCCAGTCTGCATTATTGTGTGTGTGTGTGTGTGTGTGTGTGTGTGTGTGTGTGTGTGTGTGTGTGTGTGTGTGTGTGTGTGTGTGTGTGTGTGTGTGTGTGTGTGTGTGTGTGTGTGTGTGTGTGTGTGTGTGTGGAAAAAACACTCTGGATATTGTCCTTGTTATTGAGCCGAAATTCATTATTAGTAGCAAGTCTTTCTTCCAGTTACTGGATTTAATTCTGCAATCACTGTTTGGTTTTGACTGGTATAGTTGTATACAATGTAAATACTTGCCCATTTACAAAAATTCATGCCTCTGGCAGACGGACTGAATTAAAAAGAACAGTTGAATGTGATGCCGCTGAAAGGACTACACCCTCAGAGAGCCACTGGTAACACGTCCAGTATACAACTGAAGCACAATGAATTAGTCACCTCCCCATTGTTTCTGCCTTCAAAGTATTGCGAGACGAATAATTGATACGTTCGACCGTCCCTGTGCCATGACTCTCCTCCGTCCCTCGAAACGTCAAATCAATTGATTGATCGCTTTTCTGTCAATACTTTGAAAGAGGGTGTAGATTTGAAAAGTCAGAAGTATATTTAATGAGAAAAATAAACCTATTTAACCAATCTTCATTGATGGACAAAAACTGTAAATATATCATGAACGCAAATACTTAGGCTACTCATTTTGAAAATGTGAATACATCTAAAACGGCTGTTCTGTTTTCCTACCAGCCAACCATCTAAATAATTTGTCCTTGTATTAATATTAAATATATTACATTTATAAAGCTTTCAAATATCACATGGATTTGTTTTAGTCAGCATCTTTGATTCTGAGTTTTTGTTGCACTGAATTCCAACTTAATTTAATTAAAAGTTCCAGGGGTCCTTGATCACAAACTATAAGCAGATCGTTGAATGTTTTCCTCCTTGTGTTCTGTAATGCTCAAGCAAACTCATCTGAACTGCAAAATACCCTAATATGTTCGGAGAATGTGATAAAACTTTATTAAAAATCGTATTGCGAATGGACTTGCAATCATTAAACCTGTTATTAAATGCATGGCTACTTACTTCCAGGATTAGTATAGGTTATGTCTTCTGGGCCTGTGGCACGAATAGTTGCCATGGAAAATGTTATTGTGTTTACTTGTTATTTCGGTACAAGTTATAACAGCGGTTTGAGCCACTGCACTTTCCCAAACTGCCTGAAGCCTTCATAACAATGCAAGTATTGAAACAATCCAATTGTATTCATTTTCCTTAAACAACTTAACGGTAAACGTTATTTTTTGTTTGTTTTTTCTGTTTAATTGTGTGTGTGGGAAAGGGATCAAACATTTCTCCACAAACAGAAGCCTGAGGATGACCCAACCGTTCTGAGAGGGCAACGGCTAGTAGGTCATTTAAATAACTGGTTTACAACTTGTCTTTAGGTATGTTACACTAGTCTATTTCAACCCCTATGCCTAACGGGACCCAGCCCCACCCATTACATTATTCACCTGTTTTTGTGTTCGTTCAGGACCTTGAGGCTCGATGTGCCGAGCAAGAACTCCGCAAGGCGTTGCATAAGGAGAAGGAGGCGGCCATGAGAGAAGACAAACTGACCGTAGTACCCTTCCTAAAGGTACCTAGGATAGCGCCTCCATGAAGATATCCGGGTCAAATCTGCTCCAATTAAATGGTATCAAAGATAAAATGAAAAATTGTTTTAAAGCATAGCCTACACTATTCTACTTATCTGTTGCATACAACTGTCCTCCAGAGCAATGACGTACAACGAAGTCGGGCTGAACAGCAGGCAAAAGAAGAAAGAAAGCGGATTAATGAGTTGGAGCGCCAGAGATGCACGCTAGTACATGAGTTAACGGCCCTCCGCCTGCGAAAGGCGAGGCTGGACAGAAGCGTTCAGCAACACGCTGTATTCGCTGCCTACGTGAAGAAAGTGTCTCAGTCTGTTGAGCAAGTGCGTCGGTCTCGACTAAACGCTGTGATATAATTAAGAGATATCTGTTTCATTGTTTGCATATGCTACGTTCTGTCCCATAATCAACGTTCATGTGCAAACGCTACAGGAACCTGCCCAGTTAATGCACAGCTTCGGTACCTTGATGCACTGCGCAAATAGATTGTTGCAAATCATGCAACACAACCTCGACTGCGCACAGAAGGCGCGCTCTGAGTACGCGCTCCACCATCAACAGGCAGCTGACGTTATCTTGCGCGGTAATAACGCATTGGGAGCATTGCAACGCGATTTGGACAATGTTCAGTCTATCAGGATGAATATGGTAGGGCAGATCTGGCCAGTTTGGTATGTTTTGACAATTCAACTGTTGTGTCTTTGAATGTGTCTGCATTTAAGAATTTGATGTAATCAAAGTAAAGTCACATAGTGATTGACAGGAAGCCCAATGGTCCCATATTCTGGACACTGCTGCCAAGAAGACCCTGGAGTTGGGGACCATCAAAATGGCCTCACTCAACTTATCCCAATTCGTGCACAATTCCAAGAGCGGTTACCCCCCTGTAGGCCAGGAGGACACTGTCAAACAGCTGGAACAGGTAGGCCTAACGTTGTCTAGACGGTCTTAAACAACCCTCCTTCACCGTGGTCCAAATGTTAACATTTTCCTCCTCGTATAGGTCAAGACCTTCATTACCTATTCTACTGATGTCCTTTTGGCAGTAAAAAAAACCCAGGAAGCACTGAAACCACGACTGCCGAATGAAAAAGAGGCAAAAGCAACTGTATGAATCATAGAATACACTATAAATCTGATGAACTTTAAACAGAGTTTTTATTGCGTACTTATTGGTTTGGTTGCATCCTGTGTTTGATGACGTCATTGAGTGAATCACAACACAGCAGGCTTCACCATATATTTCATATTAATTGGTTACCTAATAAACATCAATTTACCTATCTATCTCTATGAATCACCTCAATTATCAGCTCATTCACAATGTGAATTTAAACCATAAAGAATGAATGTTAACAATCAACTCAGTACAACTTGAGATACCCAATACGATTTGGTTTGTGCATATGTGTGTGAAAGACACTCTTAAACACACCACAGGGAAATGTGTCTTTACTTCTCAAACTATCATTGAGAACATGTTATCGCACAAACAAAAACAACACGTCTCACTGTCCTGCCCCTCAATGTCCTCCCCCAATGCCAGCGGTACGTTAACCTCACTGGATCATCTACATCGTCTTTGTAAGCTTTTGTTTCCACCTACCAAGCATGATCTTACACCTATAGGACCAGGCCTAATGTCATCATAGACACCTTTGACCGGATTCAGAACACACTGACACATCATCATATTACATGACTGTATATACTTATTTTGTATCTAGGATACTAGTTACATACAGTACATACATACATACAGTACAAACATTCATAAGTGTAACAATAGAAGAAAAATAAACATTGCTCACACTTAACGCATATTTATATTACCACAATATGTTGCCATAGAGAATTAAGTAAGGCAAGTGGGTTGTGTTTGCAGATTGCAAGCACTTCTATATATTCAGAATAAAAGCAAAGTCCACTAATCATTGTCCATGACATTAAGTGCTAAAGGTTCAACCTCACAGTTTTATTTTACATATAGATCTTTAAAAAAATGAAACAGGCAAGATACATTAAAATGTAAACAAATAAATAACAATGTACAGCCAACAAAGTTAAATATATTTGTTATGCAATATTCAATTTCACATTTGATTAAATAAGAATTTAAAGTTTTTCCTAAAAGAGAAAAATTATAAAAAAAAGGACTTTAAAACACATTGTAAACGCCTTGTCTCCTGGTCCCCGTGTGATGACCTCATACTTCTCTCCAACTGGTCGGTCCCCATGTGACGACCTAATACTGCCACCCTCCTGGTCCCCTTGAGATGACCTCTCAGTGGGTTACTCCTCCTGGTCTTGTGAACAAGAGACGGCCCCTGGCCCGTGGACCCCTCACAGGAAAGGATACTGGTTAAGCTTGCGGGGGTAGGGGGCACTTGAGTGATGGAAGTGCGCTCCAGCCAGCTGCTGCTGCTGGTGGAGGTGGTGGTGGTGGTTGAGGTTGCTGCCGTAGGGCCCGGGCATTGGTCCCCCCAGCGCCAGGCCCCCGTTCTTCGGCAGCAGCCCCACGGAGGCGTAGGCCCCGCCGGCCCGGGCCAGGCTTGACGAGGCCCCCTGCATCTGGTCCACGGTCTGGGAGACGGAGGCCAGGGCGGCGGAGGCCGGGTAGGCGTAGAGGCCGGGCGCCGAGCTGAAGAGGGGGGTGTCGTGGAGCCGGTAGTGGGAGTGGGAGACGGGCGCTGGGTAGTTGGCCGGGCGCGGCCTCGGGGCCCCGCTGCCGATGCCACCTCCTCCCAGTGGGTCCAGCGACGAGGACAGGACGGTCGGCTGGAGCTGAAACGACCAAAGCTGCTGGTCGTACATCGTATCAGGATAGGTCTATTATACTGTTCATCTTATCTGTAGAGGTACCGGCCTATTGTTAATCAAGGCAATATTGGCAGATCATAAAAACACAAAACAAGCAAGGGTTTACCAGGGTGCAGTGGGCTAGTAACAGAGGGTTGGACCAGGGTGCAGTGGGCTAGTAACAGAGGGTGGGACCAGGGTGCAGTGGGCTAGTAACAGAGGGTTGGACCAGGGTGAGGTGGGATAGTAACAGAGGGTTGGACCAGGGTGCAGTGGGCGAGAAACAGGAGGGTTGGACCAGGGTGCAGTGGGCTAGTAACAGAGGGTTGGACCAGGGTGCAGTGGGCTAGTAACAGAGGGTTGGACCAGGGTGCAGTGGGCTAGTAACAGAGGGTTGGACCAGGGTGCAGTGGGCTAGTAACAGAGGGTTGGACCAGGGTGCAGTGGGCTAGTAACAGAGGGTTGGACCAGGGTGCAGTGGGCTAGTAACAGAGGGTTGGACCAGGGTGCAGTGGGCTAGTAACAGAGCGTTGGACCAGGGTGCAGTGGGCTAGTAACAGAGGGTTGGACCAGGGTGCAGTGGGCTAGTAACAGAGGGTTGGACCAGGGTGCAGTGGGCTAGTAACAGAGGGTTGGACCAGGGTGCAGTGGGCTAGTAACAGAGGTGTACCTGACTGAGGTTTAGCGGCTGAGTTCTGCTCCACTTTGTCTGCTGATGGCGTTCGGCTGTAGAGTCCCCGGCTGACTGGCTGACCTGCGTCGAGTCCTTCATGGACTTAGCAGAGCCGCTCGGAGCCGGGTCTAAAGTAAAGACAGGATCCACACACACACTCAGTGCCAACCATGCCATTCGGAACGGCCCATATTTATATATTTTGTTAGATATACTTATACTTACTTAACGATTCTCCAAATCAATGGTTTGGTTCATTCCTTTTTTTTTTGTTGCTGTTCTGAACAAGCATACTAAGGCCCAATCCCATTTCTACCCATTACCCCTTGTTTTGAAAGGGGAAGGGGTAAGGGGTAGAAATGGGATTGGGCATAAAAGGCACTTCTACATCACGATAAGAACACTCATGTGTTCGGAGCAGAGTGGGACGTTGGTCGGGGAGTGGCCCCCTAGGGCATGCAGTACATGATCCCCACCATGCATACCTGCTGCTCTGATGCTTGAGGCGTCCCCGGGCTGGCTCTTCACAGTGGGCATGATGACGGCCAGACACTTGGAGGCCTGGGGCCCCGCTTGGGGGCTCAGGGGGCTGCTTGTGGAAGAGTCGGAGGAGTCGTGCACTGTCACACAGCTGATCACGTTGGTCCGCTGGCTTGGCCTGGAGCTGTGAGTGGGGGAGGGGGGGGGGGGGGGGGGGGAGGAGCAGAAGGAGCGCAAAAGAGATGGATGGAACGAAAGTGTTGTAAACTGTCATGTCAGATCACTGTTTGATGGCCAAGGAACAGCAACATAGAATGAATAAATTAATGCATTAATGCATTTTGACATTGCATTTATTCAGAGCTTTTCGAGATACCCAAAGCTCTCACAGAGTGTGTGTCTGTGTGTCTGTGTAATGTGTGTGTGTGCGTGCGATCCACTACAAAGTACAAAAAGCATGGAGAGGATTTAGCAGTAATACGATATATCTTTAACCTCAAAGTGAAGTTCAGCAAATTATCCATGACATGCAAATATTGAGAAGTTGGGATTAGATATTGTGGGGTATTTTATTAATACCATCATCATGTTATACATTTGATATGATTAAAGAGGCGGCATTACAGGAGATGAGGGAAAGTTATTAAGATAAACCCATTACAGAGAAGGAGTTCTGCCTTGGAAAAACGTATTATCAAACGTCTGGCGGGATGTGTTACTATGATGGAATTAGCACAAAAATGATGTTGACATTAAATGTGATGATAAACTATTTCTCTTTCACTTGATGGCGATAATGCAGAGAGGAGGATCCAAGGTTAGCCAGCTGGTTCCGAGAAGATGACCCTGCCAGTCTCAGATTGAACAACTGAGTATAACCTTGAAGAAGATAACTACTGTAATAAACATACAAGGCTATTCCACATCGCGTCAATAATACAGATAGATAAAACAAATAATACTGTCTTAAAGATAGTTTGACCAAAACTCAAAACAGTGTACAATCCTTTAAAAGCAGTGATATTTATCATACAGAGAAGGCACAACATGAACTCAGGATGAAGCAACAAGCACGAGCGAGGCAGTTAAAGCAGGAAAGAAAAGGCAAGTAAAGCAGGAGAACAGGATAATTAAGTATGGGGGTACGGGGTGGTGGGGGGTACGGGGCGGTGGGGGGTACGGGGTGGTGGGGGGTACGGGGTGGTGGGGGGTACGGGGCAGTGGGGGGTACGGGGCGGTGGGGGGTACGGGGCGGTGGGGGGTACGGGGCGGTGGGGGGTACGGGGCGGTGGGGGTACGGGGCGGTGGGGGTACGGGGCGGTGGGGGGTACGGGGCGGTGGGGGGTACGGGGCGGTGGGGGGTACGGGGCGGTGGGGGTACGGGGTGGTGGGGGGTACGGGGCGGTGGGGGGTACGGGGCGGTGGGGGGTACGGGGTGGTGGGGGGGCTCACCAGGCTGCCAGGACCTTGCTCTCCTCCTCCTCGTCGGAGTCGCTGTCGATGGTGATGATGCTCGCCGCTGGGCTGGGCGTGTCGGAGATGACGATGGGCTGGGAGCGGTCCCCAGAGGGGGGTCTGCATGGGGTGGGGGGGGGGGGTGGGGGAAGGAACCCAGGTCAGGACAACACGGGACTGAAGACGAGGGCTGAACCCACGAAAAGGATCATGTGATTGCGACTCATTGTGAAGAACAGATTATGCAATGCCTGGGATTCTTTGGAGCACTTACTGCTTATTTGTGATGGTCTGTAGTTTAAGTTTAATGTAACAGGCGTACAAAATTCTCCCATGTATTGATTGATTTATATATATTTTTTTATTTTATTGAAACATTCTCATATGCATTAAATGCAAACCTTTCAGGATTAGCTAATTGCAGAAGCTGATTGATGTGGGATTAACCGTGCAGCCCTACTGAAGACACAGGAGACACAGGAGACACCATCGTCCGCTGCGTCCCGGTACCTGGCCGTGCGCTCTGCCTGACGGTACAGTACCTGGCTCTGCAGTCCGGTTGCCGCGCCTTGGCCCTCCTGGCCTGCGGGGCTCTGGGGTGTGTGGAGGAGGCGGTGGAGGGGTGGTGGTTCAGGGTGGAGCCGTGACGCCCCGCAGCGAGCTCCTGCTGATTATCATACTGGCTGCCATGACGACCCCTGCGGAAGGGAAAGACCTCTCGCAGTTACTTCTCTGTGATGATCCTTACTATTATTATTATTATTATTATCATTATCATTATCATTATTATGATTATAATTTTTGTGGCATCATCCTCAGTATCAGTAACATACTACTACACCTCCCGTGTGAATAGCCTCCCGCTCGTCAACCTTAGCAAAGAAGTGTATTGATTGGTTTGCTATGGGTCTAACTCCAGCTCACCGCCAGGTGTGTGGAGCCCCCATGGGGGGGTCAGAGACCAGCGCCTGGCCTGGGGCGTGGAGCGCCATCTGCTGCCAGCTGGAAGGGATGACGATCTGCTGGGTCCCAGCGGGCCAGCCCTGCTGGGAACACACACACACACACACACACACACACACACACGCACACACGCACACACGCACACGCACACACGCACACGCACACATACGCACACACACGCACGCACACGCGCACACACACATACACGCACACACACACACACACACACACACACACACACACGCACACAATCATACAGAGCAGTTTCAGGTTGCGTGTGCTTTCCTAAAACCTTGCAAACTGCCTATTTTTCCTACAAGTTAACCTTATCATCGTCACACTACAGACCCTTGTAACAGTTCAGTAAACGCAGTATAGGCAGGGTTTGGATCTTTAGATGCTATGCATTTTCTCAGAGCTGTCATAGCAGGGACCACCTTGTTCTCAGGCTTTATGAAGGTGTTTAAGAATGTGTGTCAAAGCACCAGCAATGGTTTAGTCCTAATCCCCCACGGTCAAAGGGTTTTATCTTCACTGGTTCAGTCCTAGTCCTCCATGGTCACAGTGTGTTAGTTTAGTCCTAAACCTCCATGGTCACAGTGTGATAGTTTAGTCCTAGTCCTCCATGGTCAAAGTGTGTTAGTTTAGTCCTAGTCCTCCATGGTCACAGTGTGATAGTTTAGTCCTAGTCCTCCATGGTCAAAGTGTGTTAGTTTAGTCCTAGTCCTCCATGGTCACAGTGTGTTAGTTTAGTCCTAGTCCTCCATGGTCACAGTGTGTTAGTTTAGTCCTAGTCCTCCATGGTCACAGTGTGATAGTTTAGTCCTAGTCCTCCATGGTCAAAGTGTGTTAGTTTAGTCCTAGTCCTCCATGGTCACAGTGTGTTAGTTTAGTCCTAGTCCTCCATGGTCACAGTGTGTTAGTTTAGTCCTAGTCCTCCATGGTCAAAGTGTGTTAGTTTAGTCCTAGTCCTCCATGGTCACAGTGTGATAGTTTAGTCCTAGTCCTCCATGGTCAAAGTGTGTTCGTTTAGTCCTAGTCCTCCATGGTCAAAGTGTGTTAGTTTAGTCCTAGTCCTTCATGGTCACAGTGTGTTAGTTTAGTCCTAGTCCTCCATGGTCAAAGTGTGTTAGTTTAGTCCTAGTCCTCCATGGTCACAGTGTGTTAGTTTAGTCCTAGTCCTCCATGGTCAGTGTGTTATCTTCACTGGTTCAGCCCTCAGCCTCCCCACCAGCCTCCAGGTGACCCGTGGGCTGGTGCCCCGGTGTGGGGGGGCCTACCTGGGCCAACATGCTGGGCTGTATGTGGAGGGGCTGCGGGGGCTGGCTCTGGGGGACCAGGGGAACAGAGTTGTCCACCCTCACTGGGTAGCCAGAGTGCTTGTTGGAGGGCTGCAGACCTGGGGAACATGGAGGGCCATGATGTGATCAGGGATGTTTATTAATGACATAGGCAAAAAAATTAAATCTGTATAATCTATACGATGTGGGTTTGAAACCTTTTCTGACATTTTTTGGTTCACTGGTGCCAGCTGAGTTTGTGTTAGCCAATCACGCGTATACAGATCCCAAACTACAGCAACATAACTGGCAAAAAAACAAATATGAGGCGAAAGAAAGGTAAACAGCCCATTCACCCAGATTTTAGCTTGTCTACCAACAACCTCAGTCTAAATCTAATCTAAAGTCTCATTTGTGAGACTCAAGTTGAGTAAATCTCTTTTTAACCACTCAATGTCAGAGAAACAGAATGGTGAATAGTGTGCGGTGTGTTCACAAGTTTCCTCTAAACTGGTACATAGCTGAAGCAGCTTTAGCCTACGACCCTCACACCATAATGACCTAGGATACCATCACGAGAGGTGAAGGGTCCTTACCCTGGAGGGTGGGCGGGCAGACGATGAGGGTCTGCTGGAAGGGTTCGGCCTGGCCGCAGAGCTGGGGGGCTCTGCCCTGCGGGGCCAGGCCGGGGATGTTAATGGTGGCCTGCTGGTAGAGCCCCGGCGGGTAGTTGAGCAGCGGCACGGTGCTGCTCAGGGACAGAGACGGGCCCCCGGGGGAGGCCATCTGGAGGGGAGGGGGCCGCCAAACGGGGAGGGTTGTTAATGGGAGGTTTGGTTATGCCCCTTGTTTAAAGGTGCTGTGTGTACGATTTGAGAGTTGTGGAGGGAAAGTGTGGAGATGAGAGGTAGAGAGCAAGATTTTGAAAATAAACAACCCCAAAAGAAACTCCCTCCCTCCCTCCCTCTCTGCTCCCTCTCCCCTCCCTCCCCCCCTCTCCCCCCCTTCCCTCCCTCTCCCGTCTCTGCTCCCACCCTCCCTCTCCCCCCCTCTCTGCTCTCTCTCTGCTCCCTCCCTCCCTCTCCCGTCTCTGCTCCCACCCTCCCTCTCCCCCCCTCTCTGCTCCCTCCCTCCCTCTCCCCTCTCTCTCTCCCTTCCTCCCTCTCTGCTCTCTCCCTCCCTCTCCCCTCTCTCTCTCCCTTCCTCCCTCTCTGCTCCCTTCCTCCCACATTTCTCCGCCATTGAGATGATACGCTGTATACGCACATGTGATCAACATGCAAGATGAACCAATCAGGTAAGAGCATATAGTTGATGGATGGCTAGGCCAATCAAATAATAGCTCTTAAATCGTACCCTCAGCATCGTTAATCATGCACGCTTATATAATAGCCCTTAAACCTTTCCTTTAAGAATGATTGTGTGAAATAAGGCCCAATCCCATTTCTACCCTTACCCCTTCCCCTTACCCCTCCCCCTATTTTTGAAGGGGTAAGGTGAAGGGGTAAGGGGAAGGGGAAGGGGTAGAAATGGGATTGGGCCCAAGTGTGAAATAAGTGAGATGGGCCCATGGGCCTCGTGAGATGAGACCACCCGGCGGTGTGGCGGGGGACTGGGACCTGGCTGTGCTGGTTGAGCTGGCTGCTGAAGGTCACAGTGAGGTTGGCCGCACCACTCGGGGCGCCGTTGCCAGCGAACAGGTTCTTGTTGTTGTCGAAGGCGGTGCATCGACGCTTGCATATGTCCATGTTCTGGAAGCAGGACTTCACGCTGCAAGGTACAGACATTGTGTATTGTTACTATGACGTAAAACTAATCATGATTGATGATTTCGATATTACATTGCCTTCTTAATTCAATGAAGGTCTTTATATATATATATATATATGAAGGTTCCAAAATGGACACCCACTAACCAAAAGCTGTTTGATTTAGATGTACTATAGCATGGCAGGTTGATTATTATACCAACTTTGGTCCCTGTATATACGGATGGATTTGTTTTGAATGCTTTAGTAACAGGGCTTGAAAGGGTCATGGTCTCCCAGAACTTTTCCGAACGTATAATATCAGCGTAATATCCAGGTTTTTGACCAATCATATCGCTCGAGAAAAATATATTTTTTCCGACAAATCATATCGCTCAAAATAAAAAATTTTTTGGACCAAACAGAAAGCCCATTATTTTGTGTGTGTGATTCCGACGTGTGCTGCGAGACGACGTACTGGGAGCTGTGGGGGAAGGGCAGCAGGTGGCTCATGGTGACGAAGGGGTGGTTGAGGGTCTTGATGGGCGTGACCCTCTTGTCCGCGTCCAGCGTGAGCATCTTCTTCAGCAGGTCGATGCACTCCCGGCGGTCCGCCTTCTCCGCCTGCACGTCCGTCCCGTCCAGGTGGGTCATGTTCACCTGCAGCATGTGGCGGAAGGGGGGGGGGATTTGAAATACGAGCACTGTCCAAAGTACCAGCTGCTACCTTCCTTACTTTAACTCTATATCTCAATAACTAATTTGTTACACTATATTACACTTTCACATTTTTGTGATTAAACCTAAATGTTATTTTTGGGGGAGCTCAGTCCCTTTAATGGCTAACATACTGTACATGTACTAATGTAACAGATTTTAAATTAGATTAGATTAGAGAACATGTCATTTGGCTGCACACATGAAACAAAAAACAAAACAGGCACATACATAGACAGGTATTGTTAACAATAGGAAATCAATCACAATAGAATAAAACAATTAAGTACAATTATAAATGAAGAATGAAGGAATATATATATACATATATATATACATACAATATTTAAATAAATATGTTATGTACGATAGAATATTGGTAGACATTGAATGTATGCAAATGCACATTGAAATCATGTAGGCAAAGTAATGCATAATAAATAATGGAGGGCAATGTATGGTCTTCATTCAATAGGATACACTACATAGAGCTAAACTCAAAGGATTGCAACCAACATAAAAAATAAAAGTGAATAAAAGCATGTCTCCTCCTGACCTGCATCATGTCATCCAGACAGTTGAAGATGTACTTCCTCGCCTCCTTGGACTTGATCCCCATCTCCGCCTCATGTTCTGTGGGTGTCTAGAGGGAACAGGGCCAGGGCACCGACCCCAGTGTGAGTCAAGCGAGATGGTACAAAGAGTCCCTGTTGCTGAACGCTCATGCTAGTGCCCGAGCTACCCACTTTGAGTCTCCACAGGGGGTAGCTGGCGTCGGGCCCTCTGTTGAAGAAGCGGCTGCTCTTTGTCCCGGCGCTCAGCAGGTACTCCGCCGGAAGGCCCTGGGTCTGTGAGATGTAGCGGATCTACAGACGGCCAACAGACACGTGTCACAACACTGTCCGCCAGGGCGGCAGGATTATGGAGAGTGGCAGGATGATTGCATAATAGTTCAGCATTTACCAGCACTCAACGCAACTGCCTCTCCCTATTGCTTTTCTATTTTTACAACAAAAGGAGAATGATTGGCTGAAGCCTCTTTGTGCTGGAAGACTACATACTTGGAAATACTTCAGTAAAACATTATGTGTTTTCTTTTCTCTCGGAGTGAAGCTGGACTTGTCCTTGGGCAAAAGCAGCTAAGAAATGTTAAGGTTTGTGTACAATACAACCATGTGCCACACAGTGTGTGTGCCTGTGTATGTGTGTGCTCCGTAAAGAGAGGTGTTGCTGACCTGGTCATACTCCGAGGCCCCGGGATAGAGGGGCCATCCCAGGAACAGCTCAGCGATCACGCAGCCCAACGACCACATGTCGATGGCTTCACAGAACGGCAGTCCCAGGATGATCTCTGGGGCTCTGCAAACAAGAGCACGTTGGAACAAGATCCCACACAGGAGGACACACTCACACAACCGCACGCAACACAAAATACAATACTTACACCAAAATGAAAATGAGTCAACTTGTTATTACAGTAACATCAATGACATCGTTTTAAGGCCACTTTAAAGGAAAACCAAACCCTAACACTACTTATACATCGGTTGGCATTAAATGACTCCCTCTGTAGGTTAACCACATGCTACTGTATGCATTATCTTTCATTGGCTGATGGTAATAACACATTGATGCAACATACTTGTCCTACGCTTAGTGAAACTAAACTGGCCTGCGAAAGCTCATGGCACCGAATATGTACTAGCCAGTTCTGGTTGCTCTATCCTTAACGGCTGTCCAGCCATTTTCTTGCTCAATGATGATAACCCCGAACGCACAAAAGAACCAATTTCCTGGAAGCATGCGAATATGATGGCTGAGATAATAGGCTACCGAACCCGGCAACCCTGCCCCAGAAGGACCCAGAATCAACCTTTTAAACCAGGGGCCTGGTTCTCCTACGAGGGGCCCCTACCTGTAGTAGCGCGACTGCAGATAGGTGGAGCACACGGCCTTGGACACGTGGCTGGCCGAGCCGAAGTCGATGACCTTGACGCGGTAGGGCTGGCGAATGGGGTCCACCAGCATGATGTTCTCTGGCTTCAGGTCGGCGTGGATCAGGCCCAGGCTCTTGAGCTTCATCAGCGCCGTGGCCACCTGCTGCAGCACAGGCCGGATGGACTTGAGCAGCAGGGGGCTGAACTTGCTGTGCTTGAGGAAGTCGTACAGGTTCTGCTCCAGCATCTCGAACACCAGGCAGGTGTGGCTCTTGTGCTGGAAGCACTCGTAGGAGCGCACAAAGTTGAACTCGTCGGCGTTCTCCGTGCTCAGCCGACTGAGGATGCTCACCTGCAGGAAGTGGGACAGAGAGGGAGAGGGGGAGGGAGAGGGGGGGGGGAGAGGGAGGGGAAGAGAGGAGAGACAGGGGGACAGAGGGAAGGAGAAGGAGAGAGAGAGGGAGAGGGAGAGGAGGAGAGAGAGAGGGAGAGACAGGGGGGGAGAAAGGGAGAGACAGGGGGAGAGAGAGAGAGAGAGAGAGAGAGAGAGAGAGAGAGAGAGAGAGGAATGAGGGAGAGTGGGAGAGGGGAGGCAGAAACAAACATGGAGGGAAAAATATTGTATTTAAAATGACTCCAACCTCTGCATGTTATTTACAAACACACAGTGCAACCATCCACTAATACAAACTGTGTAATTGTGGATACTAACATTTATTTTATCGTTGCCGATAACTAATGATCATCTCTTTATTTGGAGAAAAAACATTCCTTCTCTTCGTCGCCTTGGGATAAAACACCAGCCGTTCACAGACATTGCATGCACACTTTCACCCTCCTCGTGTTTGAACCATCACCTCTATCTGTCCTTGGCGGGCGTAGGACGGGTGGTTCTTCAGGATCTTGATGGCCACGATCTCGTTGGTGCCCCTCTTCCAGCACTTGGCCACCTGGCCGAAGGTCCCGCGCCCCAGGAACTCCAGCACCTCGTAGCTGTGGGCCACCGAGCACAGGATCTCATGCTGCACCAGCTGGTAGTCCCCCTCGCTGTGGGAGCTGCTGCTCTTCGCCGCCGAGGTGGAGTGCGCCAAGGACTGGGTCCCCGTGGTGGTGGTGGCGGCGGCGGCGGTGCCTCCGCCTACTCCTCCACCGCCACCCCCTCCACCCCCGCCAGCAGCAGCGGCGGCGGCGAGGCGGTTGCTGGTCACCACGGGCGCCGAGAGCTCCTCCAGGATCTGCACGCTGTCGCTGCTGTCCGCCTCCTCGCTCTTCCTCTTCAGGCCGTACTGCTGCCGGGCGTAGAGGTCGCCGGGCGGGGCCGCCGCCGCCGCCGCCGCCGTGGGCGGAGCCACCGGAGCCTCCTTGGCCCGGCGGAGGGACGAGGAAGAGGCCGAAGAGGAGGACGAGGAGGACGAGGAGGAGGTGGAGGACGGAGGGCCGCGGAGGCTTCCGGTGCTGTCGGCCGCGCGCACCACCGTCTGCTCTCTGGGGGGCCCCTGCGGCTGGAGAGGGGGTGGGGGCCCCTGGGTGGTGGAGGTGTACGCCTGTTGGTGGTTGGAGCCGGAGCCGGGGGCTTGGCTGGAACTGGGCTGGTAGTAGCCGCTGGGTAGGTCCCCCAGCGGGTGGGCCCCGTCCCAGCCAGGGTTCTCCACCTTGAGCCTCTTGGAGCGCGAGTAGGCGCTAGAGGACACGCAGGGAGAGGAGAACACCCCCAGCTGGGTCGCCATGTCTGGGGGGGGGGGGGAGGAGGTGTCAATCATAATCATAGGATTATTAAAAAATCAAGGATGATTAAGGGGACAATTTATAACGTGTTCTAAATTATCACAAGGGTGTTCACACAGGTGTGTATTGATTGATTTTTAAGCAGTAATTATAACACAAGCAAAGCCACATCATTTCTTGATAGAACATATGGTCATCACTTCATGATTATCTGGCGGATCTGATTATTGATTATTTTTATATGAATGTAATTATTGATTCACTGCAATGTAAAGACACACAATATTTTCTTGGTTGCTGCCCGGCAATTAATATAATATAGCCTATGCTTGTTTTATTTAATTAGACATATATACAAACACCACCTCAGTAGCCTACTCCATGCACAAACACCCCCTTGAATAATCACAATAGTATAACGATGACGTTAACGCAATTAATTCAAGCCACGGGGCCAGATTATGACGGCATCGTTAACACACTGTTGTGCATTAGGCTTAATTTTTAAACAATAACATCATTGCAACAATACCTCTGTCTGATGGTCAAATGTCGTCGCCCTTCTGACAGTCAGGCCTCATAGTGTCGACCACCCGTCTCTTGTTGTGCAGAGGACCCGCTGCGCTGCTACAAAGCAGCTACGGTAGAACTGATGAAGAGAAACTATCCAGCAAAGATCGAGTCCGTCGAGACTCGGGGCTGAGGTGTCATCGCGTATCCTGCTGCTAAATTAACATATGTTGCGTTGTCACTGACGATAACGCACCACGTCGAAGTAAATATCTGGTTTTAACGGAAAAAATCCCCAAACTGCAAATTGCGAATAATTCATCGTTACTTCCTACCAGCAGCGTCCTGTTCTACGGACGTAATCCCTCCCCGTAACGTGCACACGTGCGCATTAGGAGGTTCGGTGTCAGAGCGCTTTCTCTTGTTGTCATGGTTACAGCATCCCTTACCGTGTTATTACACACTCTGCTAAATCAAATACATTACATACAGACATTGGGTTGAGGATGAAACACAGCTGCGAGACAATGACAATTACAGACGAAACGTGTGTTGGTGCCTCCTGTTGTGGCTGTTGTTTTGCTGTCCGTCTCCAAGCTCTGCCAAAAACAATTGCGCTGAAATACAGTTGTGGAGCATCTTCATCCAAAACTCCATGCATTTTTTGCATCACACAGAATGAAATTAGTAGGCTACATTAATTTGTTTGTAATTATTGTTTATCATTATTACCAATACGTCAAATGTATAAAGGCAAGCGTTTTAACTTCAGTTGAACCACTAGAGGTCAGTGCTGTCCCTTGCATTTGAATAGAACAAGGCTCGACCTATATTTACCATCTGCCCTCAGCTTTTCCTACCATAATTCTTTCACAACTTTGACACGGACATTAAAAGAGTTCATCTTTATTTTCACAAAACAACGAGGACAAAGTAACATTTCCTGTTCAAATAGCATTTTGTTGATGTATTAGCATATATGCCTATACAGCATTTTACACAGCAATATCAGCATTTCAATGACTTGAATCATAACATTATGAAATCTACAGAGAAATATAGATTGTAGCACATTTGAACAAATCATGATTAAGACCAGACTATACCAGCATAGCCATGGACAAGGACCAAATCATGGGACCAAGAAGAGGTTTAGCACTGATTATATGAAGAGTTGTTGATCTTCTTAACTAGTGATACATTCCTATAATATAACTGTTGAACAACAGAAAGGCTCCAACTGAGTTCAAATTTGATTATGAAATGAGATAAAATGCATGCATGGAAAATAATTATGAAATTCCTTAATGAGTATGACACGACCACAGCAGACATGATGCTCTGTGCAGCAAACATCAAATACAGAGTCAAACAACTGCCAAACAAGTGCTTGGGTTACAATACAAATACAGTACAAATATGTCTACATAATTAAACGAGGCAGGGACCAGCCAACCCTCATGATAAAACACACAAAGTATTGAAATACAGGACACATGAGGACAGGGACTGGAACATATTCAGCAGCGCAGCAGCAACTTCCCATTCAACGCATCCACAAACACTCACTCCAATCTGTTCCTCCCACTCAAGCTAATTCACAGATCACAGATTTATAATGTCTTTGGAGCATTGTTGGTATAATAACATCGGGAACTATAGGGTAAATGGATGAGAATATAATAACATGAATTATTATATGAAATATTCTCAACGCCTGCCTATCATAAACAGCGTTGACAAGTGGTCATCATTACTGGAAATATTTTATAGAGTATTTTGCTCTGAGAGACTCAACTGTATTTTAACTAATAGGATGCGTGTGTGTGTGTGTGTGTCTGTGTGTGTGTATGCGTGCGTGTACGCGTGGTGACATTCACCAGAACTAGTGGTATGACACAATGTAAATTCAGCAAAGAGGTGGCGGATGCACTTTCTTTCTTCAAGTATGAGTTCACTTCCGTCAGCCGTTGGGTTCTTGTGATCTTCTCCTCCGTCTAACGTGCAGTCCGCCTAGCGGAAGGAGTGGCGGAAGTGAACACTCCTGCGCTTCAGCTTCTCAGGGTTGTGTGAGGCCATGTGGGAGAACTCTCGGAAGATGTCCAGATATGTGGCGTCGCCTGATGAATAGAAATAAAGATGAAGAAAAACAGTCACAACGTTTCCTTCAACATGACTGCTGTGGAGGATATTTAAGTGAACTGAGAATACTAAAGTACCTTTGAGGTCCCTAGATTTCTGTTGAGGATACTAAAATACTGTCGAGGATTCTAAAATACTATTGAGGAAACTAAAATACTGTCAAGGATTCTAAAATACTATTGAGGAAACTAAAATACTGTTGAGGATACTAAAATACTGTTGAAGATACTAACATACTGTTGAAGATACTAACATACTGTTGAACATACTAAAATACTGTTGAAGATAGGCTACTAAATACTGTTGAAGATAGGCTACTAAATACTGTTGAGGACACTAAAGTACTGTTGACTGTTCTAAGGCAAGAGTAGCCCTGCTAGTAAAGCAGACATCCAGTCACGCCGGGATGAAATGTGTCAACATTTGCCAAGACGCTCAGCTGCTTTTCTCTTTCAACTTCCCCGATTCAAAAACTTTACTTTTCCTGTAACTATGGTAACAGCTGGTTCCATGGACACAACAATGGCGGTTGAACTCTTTTGTATCCCTTGAGAGTTCTCCAAGCTTGACTAATTAAAAGAGGACTGAACATTCCAGCCCATCCTTCTTTGTGTGTGTGTGTGTGTGTGTGTGTGTGTGTGTGTGTGTGTGTGTGTGTGTGTGCGTGTGTGTGTGTGTGTGCGTGTGTGTGTGTTAGAGTGAGAAAGATTGAGAAAGAGTGAGTGAGATTTAGCATGGGAAAGCTTTGTTATATCTTATTTTTTTAGCATTTACATATTTTTATATACTCAATAACATGATGTTCAGTGGCAAACCATATTATACAATACATACAGTCTGAGAGATAGATAATAGAGACAACTGACCTGAATTAGTGTGCGAGTAACATGAGGAAAAGTAGACAAGCTGTTAGCAGTTGTTAGGAGGGAAAAGGTTAATCCAACTGACAGAGGAAGGAGACAAGGAGCGAGAGATGGAGCCTCGTTCAGCGTCACACGTTTATTTATTTAGTATTAGATTCATTAGAGAAGAAAGACATGTGAGCTACTGAACAAAAGAATCCAATCAACAGAACATGTACAAAGGAGGTGTTAATATGCACAGGCTGGCTTACAACCAAATCAACCGCACAGAGAGTCAGGCAGAAAACATAAAGAGATATCAGGACAGGGTAAAGTTAGCATGTTAGAGGCAAGCAGTTGAAATGTTAATATCTTTTAGTATATAAATATATATACACACATTGGTCCACATATATACCTATTGACAGATAGAGAAGAAAGGCAAATGTACATACAGTTTAATTCTTCAGTGTGTCTAAGATCAATGTTTTGTTTTGGTTATTGCTCTGATTAATAGGGAAATGTTTTCAGTGGGCGACCTGCCTTTTACTGCAACGGTAAAAGTAAACTGAAGGTACATTTTATACATTAGGCTTAAAAACTGTAAACACTCTCTTTAATTTCTAATATTCCGAAGTGCTTTAATTTATTTGAGTAAGCAGGAAGAGAGTCAATATTCTGCCTCCATGCTAATTATATATCGTATTAAAAAGCCTTTAGAGAGCAAAGGGTTTAAACCCTTGATTGTCGGGGATCCAGGGGGCCATTTGATATTTCAATTTGTTCACCAGATAAACAGCACTGAGGTCTATACGTTAAAAGACACTGTGCCAATTTGCGATTACTGATGAATCCTTTGATATTATCATATCTGAAAGAATGGCAGATTCTTACATTGTTAGATGTAAGAATCTAACCACGGTGTGTACATTTTACCAACCATGTATTCATTGCCATGACTTATTCACACTAAAGACAATATGAATACATGCAAACGCACCACTAAAGACCACTAATGATTGACCTTTGGTTTTTGTTTGGAAGAATTCATATATTTTTTTAACCAAAAAGCCTTAGGTGTCCCTATCAACCAAAGCCAATAAGTAAAGTCTTTTGAGTTAAATGTCAACATATTCTGTCTCTTGTGCAGATAAGAGCGGCTCTGAGGTACCAGTTCATGCAGCGGTCTCGTGTTTTGGCAGCATAATACTACGCTTCTTAGCATTGTTTAACAGTACTACATGGCAAAACACTGGGTACAGATGTAAACAAAAGCAACTAAACAAGAATACTTGGGCAACAACCACCCATGCACTATCCGAGAAAGATAAACCGATTAACAAATCTAAACGTAGGTCATGATACAATAAAATGTACCGGAAAACAAACATTATTGACAAATATCTTGACGAATGCAAATACTGTTAATACAGTAGTTCATGATGAGTTGAGTCTTTGTTTTATTTGTAATAAATATTTTTTTACATAAAAATCGTTTTCGTGGCTACTTGGTGAGCATCTTCTCGTGGTGCCATGCAATCCGATCATTTATTAGTGTTTCATTTTCTATCTCCCGATTGAGAGTATAATACTGGTGTCAAGTGTTCGAGTGCGCGGTAACATCAAACTAACAAAATATATCCCACTTAAAAAAATACCATCTGCTTCATCGTTAAACGCAATACAAAAAATACGAGTATCATCTTCACTGAGATCATCATTGCACTGTTGCTCTGGGCTCCTCCTTAGAAATCAAAACAAACGGACGAGCGTTTCAACCTAACCCATCAAGTGATTGACCATGGCACGACAACAGACAAAATCCAAAAAAAAGTGCATCATTTCCCTATTTTTTTATAGATACACATAGCTTAAGTAAATATTATTTTTTTTATTGTCAATTACTCTTGCTCACAATTAACACTGACCTCAGAATGGCCACCTCTTGAAAATCAAAGCTAGCCTAGCTTCCCTCCCAAATCACTGGTTAAAGATCTTCTGAAGAAGACCTGTGAGTTCACTGCTTTTTGATCTTTTGACATGTAGCCACCTCTAAATTCAGCTGCATTTTAGTCTACAACCGCTGGAACACTGATCATAGAAACCGGTTAAGGACTGAGCAAAGAAAGTCTCCGCTTGGCAGTGCAGTTTACGTTTCATCAACTGGAATCCCAAAGAAAGAATGTACCAAAGAATGCTAAATCTTATTGTTGAAGTCATCTGACCACAGTTCAGACCTGCATTAATAAAGGCCATCTGGGACATCGTAAGACAAAGAGCTCCTGAGAAGAAGACTGAATGCTGGCAGAACATTTTATACGTGGACGTGTGTTTAATAAATCGAGGAGCGACTGAAACGCTTCCAAATGGCATCTAGATAAGCTCACCTGCACAGAGAATAGTTTCCTACACTAAATCTCCACTTGTGTGAATTAGTTCCTTGTCGACATGGCACCTGGTTGATACTGTGTTTTTGCATTTTAATATTATGTTCCTTTGACCTGTCTGGGACCGATATGAGAGAATCAGGGGGGGGGGTGGGGGGGGGATGTTTCTAGCACTCGGCTATGGTGATGCAGATAAACTCCTGTATGCACTTCCTATACTGCTGCTCGGTGGAACTGCAGACGGGGTATTGACCTGGCTGGCCGAACGGACCCTCCGACTCCCGCATCTCCTCGTTCATCCTGGCCAGACGCAGCCTGACGACGGAGTCCGGGACACAGAGAGACACACAGGTGAGTGCAGGGAGAGAGAGAGAGAGAGAGAGAGGGAGAGAGAGAGAGAAGAGAGAGAGAGAGAGAGAGAGAGAGAGAGAGAGAGAGAGAGAGAGAGAGAGAGAGAGAGAGAGAGAGAGAGAGAGAGAGAGAGAGAAAGGACAACATTTAATATCAAAAAATAAAAAACATTGTCAAAGATAATAGTAATGTAATAATTATAATACTCCCAATAATAATACACATTTTAGCCGGCTATGCATTTGGTGTTGCGGAAGATTACTGTCTTAGAAACGGTGATGAAAAAGGGTTGGTAGAAGGCCTCTCATAAGAGCGCTGAATATATAGATGGACAAATTCATAGCCACAAACAAAACCACTACAATTGCTTCGTCAAAAGCAAGAGCTAGGAATGGGGTCCCGGTAGAGAGAGGAGGGGAGCCATGGTTCTTTGGTCAGGGGGGAGAGGGGGGGCTGTCTAGACGTACAGGGTGACGATGTCAGCGTTGGCCTGCTGCACGGCGATGCTCAGAGGGTCCTGGCCGTCGTCGTCTCCGTCCGTCTGCGTGGCGCCCCTCTTCAGGAACAAACACACCTGCCTGGAGGCTATAGGGGGACTACAGGTCACACACATGGCACATATACTAGCACGCACGCACACATACAGCCGCTGTTCACACGCATACATGACATGCTCACATGCACAGTCGCACACAGACTCTACTCAAAGAGACGTCCAAGCACGCACGCACACACACCTGGGGAACACTTTATAATAAGGTGCCATAATGAGGGTATATAATAATAATAGGGTTGGTTTAGGGTTATACAAACAACTAATATTTAATTAATGATGAAAAAACGATTAACTTGTGCCAAATAGAAATTTTAGTAACAATTAACATATAATAACAACGGGTTAGGTAATCCCTAGTTTGCTATTTATTATGGCACCTTCATATAAAGTGTTACCCACACGTGCGTGCACGCAAACACACCCAGCCAACGGCCATGCAACTTCCGTAAATACCGTCTGCCACTGGTTTAAACCAATGGCAGCCGGTAGCGTGTTCAGGCATAAAGCCACGTTGGATGCCTCCTGACGATTAGAAACTCTACTTGTATTGCCCTCTCCTTAACGCGTGTCTCTCCGAGGAGAGCTGAGACAGTGCTCATAATGCGGGCGGGGGGGGGGGGCTCACCCTGTGTGTCCCAGGGAGGTGGCGTGGTGCAGGGGACCCCTCCCCCGGGCGTCTCTCTGGTTGACGTCAGCGGCGTTCTGCAGCAGGAACTCGCAGGCTAAAAGTGAGCCCTGGAACAAGGGAGGAGGAGGAGAACGTCAACACTACACACAGCTTTAAAGTTGCCATTCTATAATGATGCATAAAGACAACTTAAGAATTGAATTAAGACGTGTGTTATATGATTAGTATGATTAACAGTTTGACAACTAATCTGCTACTCAAAGGAAGCTCTTTGTACTTGGGGCATTTTATATTTTATTGTGATAACTTTAAAACTGTTTCGAACTGTTACTATTTAAGTTCTCAATGTTTATTTTATGTTAGTTGTAGTAGGTCTGTTCCCGCCTGTGATTAAAAAAGCTAATCTTCTCTAATTGTGACACTTTAAGTAGAATTGACTCTTATCATAACACTTAAAGTAGATTCTTCTCTTATCCTAACACTTAGTGGACTGGTCTGGGTGATGATGTCTCTTATCTGTGAAAATTAAATTGTTGTACCTATTCTGCTGCAGAGCATTTTGGGTGAGCTCACTCTCACCACAATCACAAACAAAAGTTATTTTAGCACTTTCGCCTTTTGGAATAGATGCACAGCGCATGTCACCAGGGGTGGGTGTGATTAGCCGTTACACACCGTTTTGAATATCTGCCTCTTCTGACATCACAAGTGAGCGTGTCCACCAAGTTGTGTGCTGGATAGATCAGTCTACCAGCCTACCCAGTGGACTTTAGCAAACGTTGCTCATCTATCCGTCATACATCTAGGTGGAAACGGCCACTTGTGAGAAGAGGCAGATTTCCAAAACGGCTGGCAACAGCTAATCACACTCACACCTGGTGGTACAATATGTCACCTTTAATGCTCTAAGGCAGAACCAGCCCAACGGATGTTTTAGGAGAGACACTTGGGTTGATCCCCCAGACCGGTATGGTCCAGTAGTGGATGAACAGCCACAGAAAGCAGCGTGCGCTGGGCGTCTCACCCCCGCCACGGCCTGGATGAGGGGCGTCTTCCCCTCGTCCTCCCCACTGGCGGCGTTGACGTCGGCCCCGTGCGCCAGCGCCTCGGCCATGACGGGCAGGTTGCGGGCCCTGGAGGCCCTGTAGAGCAGGGCCCCGGGGTGGAGCTCCCTCAGGTCCTCCAGGTCTGACGTCTCCGGCTCCGCCTCCAGCTCCGCCTCCAACTCCGCCTCCCCGCTCGAGTCCTCCGACGCCTCGCACTCTGAGGGGAGAACCGGGGAAGACGTGAAATCACACATATCTGAGAATATAAATAATCGCAAGAGTGGAATATTATCAACTTAAAATGTATTTATTTATATTTATATTAAAAGGTGCTGTAGGTGAGTGAGATTATCTGTTCTGGCCCTGCCTCTGTGAAACAATTTAGATTATAGACCGCTCTCTGCTAATATCAGAGCAATCAGTGCATCAGTTCCCTGATTGGTTTTGGGAATCTATCTTGCCTGTCAATCACAGGTCCCTTCTCAATGGTGAAGAATAGTACGGAGGGAGGGAGCGTGGAGGGAGTTTTCTTGGCCTATTCTCATTCTTGCTTCATCATATTTACATGGGCTACGCAAACCATTCAAAACTCTACACACATATCTACACATTAGAATATGCACAGTGCCTTTAAAACGTCTACGTACAATTCCGTTGATACACACACTAGCATTAAAATCAACAAACTCAAACACATGAATATGGCTGCAGGCGTGGTTCTCACCCTCCTCCGTGACGCTGTCCACCACCGAGCCGAACACCAGGATGTCCGAGCTGCCGTCGGTGCTGCCACCCAGCCCGCTGTCACTGCTCAGACCTGCAGGACCAACAGACGCCCGCACACGGACACCTTAGCGGGTAGCTTCGTGCTAACACAATCAGCGTGGCTCATATTGAGTCTGACTCACATGCAAACTGTGTATGACAAGAAGCACATATGCTAGCACACACACACACAAGCAAAACACGTGCACGCACTCACACACAACACACACAAACGGCATGTGTGATGTGTGGGTGTTATATCTGACTCTCTGGGTACACAGATGGGCTGGTGTGGAAGCGTCTAATAATGACTTACTTCGAGGACCGGAGCCCGTATCAAAGTAGGAGAACAGTGAGTCCAGCTCATCAGGACAGAAGAGGGATTCTCGCCTGAACTTGGCAGCAGCTGTGGAGGGGCACAGTTTGGATGTTGGCATGACGGCACGAGATACGATTGCTAGATCAGATATCTGATGAAGATTAAAGACCAATCCTGTTATTCTGAACAGCAGAATCGGGTGGCTATATGAATAAATAATACTGAATATATTGAATGTAAAGCAAAAGAGTCAGAATTAGCAAAGTGTAAGGGCTGTTATTATGTCAATTATTTTCAGAGAAAAAATAAAATATAACATACATATATATTTAATTAATATACATATATATTTCCGTCTACACTCTAAATAAACACACAGGACGGAGCCATGGAGATGAAGCAGAACCGTCTCTGGTTCTTCGGGGGCTACCTGAGGAGAGGGTGGCGGCGGAGACGCTGCCCAGCTCTCGCCTGTACCTCCGGCGGGCCTTGGGAACCGTGGTGGCGCTGTGGTGCCGCCGGCACTTCTTGACGCTCCAGCGGCGTTCGTGTTTGCGCTCGCCGTTGATCAGGATCTGCGTGCAGCCCAGCTTCTTCAGGAACTTCTTCTCCACGTACTTGGCCTTGATCCAGGCCTCCTTCTCCTGCCTGAACATTGGCGAGACGTGATTGGTTAGTCTAATGTTTGTTTTTATTTTCCTAAACAATGTATTTATTCGTTGAAAGTTTGTATTCAATTATACAGTGAATATCAAATATATTTTCAAAGATTTGCCTTGTGTCCAAAGAAAACATGTGAACTAAAATTTGCTTTAGGCGTGCTGATTGTATTTTGATATCTGTACATTAGCCAGTGTTGGTCAATAGTTTTTTACCTTGAGCTGGTCGGTAAGGGCTTCTTCAGACCCATCTGCTGGTATGAACCTTCATAGATGTGGTTGATCACACTGTTGCCCAGCTCACACATCAACTGCAGGAAGAATGTACACAGAGACTTAACGTAAGCAACCTGATAAATAAGATAAAGTCGTGGAATGATTGCCTATCAACAGACAGTCTCAGAGATAAACGTACCTTCAGTAACTCTGGTTCCCAGGAGTCTAGCGTGAGGGAACGCACCTTTGAACAGTGAACTCCTAGACTCCTGCATTCAAAATACGAAAAAACATATATTGCAATCAAAAAGATTAAAGTGGATCAGAGACTACCTGTGTCCAACTGCATTGTGTATGGACTTAGCCATGAAAGATACACATGAATCATGGCAATGGGTAAAAACAGATCCCAAGGCAGAAAAACAGACATATCTTATATGAATAAACACAAGTTTAAAACACGTCAAAACAGTACTTGACAGGCTGTAAAGGCATGAAGTAAAAAAGTCAAATATGCTTCTAAAAACCCTGAAAGCATTATCAAGGCAGGAGTAAAGAGAGGAGCAGGCCCAGCGTCACAGCGTTCCACCAGGGAAACGCTCCGGTGTCTGGGCAACACAAGTTGACTGAAATAAAACATTATTGTTCCAGCCTCCTCCTCTCCTTCATCTCCTACAGAGGTCCTGGTCGGACCTCAACAGGGGACTACGGGGCCGAACCGAGGCCATGAATATTCAACAACTGTTTTAAATAATGATGAATGTGTGTTTGTTTGTTTGTGAATGAGGAGGCATGGGTACTGATTACATTGGTTGGTTTCAGATGGTGATAATAATGATAATAATAATAAGTACAATTTATAGCGCTTAATATGGTACTCTAAGACGTGATGCATGTGCGCATCTGTTTGTGTGTGTGTTGTACTGTTTACGTAAGCCATGTTAATCGCAACCAAATAAACAGCGCCCGCTGAGGGCAAGTGCCCCCATAGGTCCTGGGGGAGAGCTATACCGTCCCTTGTGGCTTATGCAACAGAGTGTCGTCACGGAACCGAGGCGTTGCGGCGCAGTGACCCAGCTGCAGGAGAGGGGGAGGAGCTGAGCTCTACTACTGAACATCTGATCCAGTAACATGGTATCAAGATACCTCTATGGCTGGAATTAACCATCACAAATCAAACCCTTTTGTGTTGGTGTGTATACCGATAAAGTAACCTTCATCTTCTATTTCTCGTTTTTGCTCTTTCTCTCCTTCTCTCCTCTCTCTCTCTTTACTGAGATTCTTCAATCAAAGGCAACCTGATCCGATAAACAACTTGAATCTCTTTCGGTGCATCTGTAACAGAGCAGATCCCCCACACCACCCCACCATCCCTAGAGGTAAAGGCCACTTCCAGGGCCAGTAGGCAGCACCAACCCCTCCTTCTCCTCACCCTCATCCATCTTAGCACATCCAATAGGCCTTTCACACATGAACTCCGGATGAACTTCAGAGTCAGGTCCAGAGATGATCAGGAGTTGCCCTTTCAGACATGCAACACACACCGGGAGATAAGCCGTATCTGACGTGTTCACACATATTGGAGACACTCCGTACGCTTTAGGAGAGGGGGGGTGCCAGGGGGGGGCGCGTAGGAGGCAGGACGTGGGGCAGAAAGTATGCAGACGTTGTGTTTTGCTTACATGACATAAAAATCGCGGATGAGGCTACAAACTCTGTAAGGCCGACTCTTTTTGCGGTGATACACAATGCCTGCATTTATTTAGACATAGCTGCAATATCAACAGAAGAGTTGAAAGCATAAAGAAGTTGTGACGGAAAAAATAAGGGAAAATGACAAAGCAGCTAAAGCAGCCAAGACTCTTTGATTCTCAAGACTTTAGACAAGGGGCCTGGATGATCTTACTCTTGAGGGGAGGATTCAAACATTTTTGTTCACACATACAGCCCCATCGGGGATTATACGGAGAAGTTCAGACTTCAGTGCATGTGTGAAAGGCCTACTAGACGACTAACCGCACATAAAACACGGCCGTCTGATGTTGTCATGGAGAGATAAACACCCTTAACCAACAGACATGTTTGTTACCCCCAGTAATTTCCTTTTTTATATATAATTGATTTATTGAACATATTTCTCCTTATATAAATGTATTTTGTAACAATAAACCATAAATCCTCCTCTTTCGGAGGCCTCCAGAGATGTCTCCTTCCAACCCCATGGAGTGTGGACACTCCCCAGCTCCAGGTCCAGCCCAGGTCAGGGTGCTGTACCTGTGGATGCCGGAGCACTCGATGCACAGCAGGACTCCCAGGTTGATGGAGGCCCAGCCGGGCTCCGAGTGGCCGCAGTCGCAGCACTGGCCGTTGCCGGGCAGACCCTGGATCCTCTGCAGGATGGTCTCCCCGCGCAGCAGGCGGTCCCGCGGCTCGCTGGCCGAGTCGATGCTGCTGGTGGACGGGGAGGCGGTCCTCTCCAGACGCTGAGACGGCAGAGAGAAGAGCTTTATTAACCTTTAATTGATGTACTTTATTAACCTTTAATTGTGTAGTTCATTAGCCTTTCATGAATGTACTTTGTTAACCTTTTATTAATGTCATTTTGTAACCCTTTAATAATGCATTACTGCATATTGACGTTTAATAAATGTACCTTATTATCCTTTAATAAATGTACCTTATTATTCTTTAATAAATGTACCTTATCCTCCTTTAATAATGTACCTTATTATTCTTTAATAAATGTCCTTCATTAACATTTAATAAATTAAGTGATTAACTTTAAATAAATGTACTTTATCAACCTTTAATACTTGTCCTTATTGACCTTTAATTGATGTACTTTATTAACCTTTAATACATTTTATAAAAGTAAAATGCTTTCACAATTGCAAAAATAAACTAATAAATAAATATAACTACATCAAGATGGCATTGTGTTCTGCGATCCTGTCTTTGCTCCATCTTTATCTCCACCCTTAGGTGTCGTGATGATAACCCCTAATGGATTCTACACAATGTCATTCACAGGGGGCGGGCGACTGACCTCTATGTAATAGGTGTCCGGGCTCTCCCTGTAGGCGGAGGCGATGCTGGCTTGGACAGCCTGGATCCAGGCCTGCCGCAGCTTCTCAGACTCAGCCTGCAGCATGCAGCTCCTGTAGCACACAGAGGAGGCCGTCACATCCATTCATCCAGAGACACAATACCCAGCAACAGCAGCACACTGTGCAAGGATGTGTCATATACCCATAACACAAATTAACAACACCTGTGTTCATCCTAGTGTGAATTGGTTAATGCCATGCAAGTTTATTTAGTTATTTACTTTTAATTAGGTCAACCATACATGAATTGGATCTATTTTGATCGAAATGTAAACGATGACTATGCTAATGCTAATGTGCTAGTAGCCTTAGCATGGCTTACTTGCTGGGTGAAAGGACCTCGAAGCAGAACCTCCTCTCGATGTCCTCACAGGGTTTGACAGAGCACAGCCGGAGGTCCTCCACCACCACCGTCAGAGAATCCTGGAGAGGTGGAGCACAAACCATCTGTCAACCACTAGTGCTTGTTTACCTCTTGCTACCTAGCCCTTTCTTGCTAGTTACTACTAGGATTAAGCTACCTTCTGGTTGCACTTCTTCCTATCTCTGCCTGAGGATTGCCATTTCATGCAAAGCGTGAACTCAATAACAGGAACAGCACATGGGCAACCATTTGGCAGAAGCAGATAAGAAGACATAAATGTGGAGAAGGTGGTGGTAACACATTGGGATATATTGCTATATTGATAGAGTGTTACTGCAAGGTGAATGGTCCAAGAGATTAGAGAGAGACAGGGAGAGCGCGAGAGGGTGAGAGAGAGAGAAAGAGAGAGAGAGAGAGAAAGAGAGAGAGAGAGAGAGAGAGAGAGAGAGAGAGAGAGAGAGAGAGAGAGAGAGAGAGAGAGAGAGAGAGGGAGAGGGAGAGAGAGAGAAAAAGAGAGAGAGAGAGAGAGAGAGAGAGAGAGAGAGAGAGAGAGAGAGAGAGGGAGAGGGAGAGAGAGAGAAAAAGAGAAGGGAACAGGAGAAAGAATGAAAAAGAAAGTGAGAGAAATAGAGGGAGATACAGGATGATGGATTCTAGGCATCTGAGCGTGATCTTCAAATCAGCCAAGCACTCGGCCTCCTCTTCTGCCATGCCTTTCGTGAGGCACTTACCCTCCTTCAACCTTGGGGAAGATATACAACGATTTACCTTGAGCCTCTTCTGGTAGACCAGCTGACTGTTTTGTATGGAGAACCATCGCCTGAGAGGGGATTACAAAGTGAGTGAGAGTAGGAAAAATGAAGAAGAGAAAAAATGATACAGGTTGGATATTTATGTCTGAGTGAGACGGGTCAGTGCACGGGGGGAAAGCTAATGTTGCTCTAGACACCGGCGCTTAGGGGGTTGGTGAAAGTACCAGTGAGTATCTATGAGCTCACTCTCTCTCTCTCTCTCTCTTTCTCTGTCTCCCCGCCAATCAGATATTCTGAGCTTGGAGAGAAATCCATAATATATATTCCAAGCATGGCTTGGCCCTGTCACAGGCCAAGAGTGATGTGCTAGCAAAGCCGGTCCCCTAAGAAGCAGAGCACCTGCCAAGCGGTCCGTTGGATGGAGAGCGAGAGAGAGAATACACTGTGATGAATTGTATATGTGGCTAATACTGTAAAAGGGTCACCGCAGGGTTTTAGCAGTGCAAATGTTTAGTGCTGTCGTGTTAGATGTATGAAAGACTGAGACGACGTCACTGGGTGGGAAGAATGAGTGAGGTGTGCTCAGGAACACAAGTGACGAAAATAAGTAATAATGGACAGAAAATACGATTTATTTTATTTATTAATGAATGTGTGTTTATTTGTTTATGTATTAAATGTCTCGCTCTGGCTGTGAAATTAAACACAAAATCGATAAGTTATTTTGATAAACAGAGGCAAACCTGCACTCTCTCTATATTTTTAGAATTGCCATTATCTTGCACATTATTTAACGATGTTGTTTCTAGAGGTTGAGGCACTGCGAGCAGCTGGGTTTACCTGTTCCACGTCTTGAACGCATTGCTGGCCCTCTTGAACAGGTAGCCCTCCATCACCACGCCATTGGGAGCGTCCACGTTGAACTCTGCCTTGGAGTCTTCATAGGAGAAATCCTGTCAGAGAGACAGAGAGAGAGTTACAAGAGAATTAGTGTCAGTGAGACTTGAGGAGAAACCGTAAGAGACCTTAGGATGACCTTAAGAGAAACAGTTGAGACCTTAGGAGAGACCTTAGGAGAAACAGATCGGACATTAGGACAGACCTTAAGAGAAAAAGTAAGAGACCTGATAAGAGATCTTAGGAGAAACAGTAAGAGACCATAGGAGAAGAGGCCCTTAGGAGAAACAGTAAGAGACCATAGGAAGAGATCTTAGGAGAAACAGTAAGAGAACTCTGGAGAGCTCTTCAGAGAAACAGTAAGAGAACAAAGGAGAGACCTCAGGAGAAACAGTAAGAGAACAAAGGAGAGACCTTAGGAGAAACAGTAAGAGAACAAAGGAGAGACCTTAGCAGAAACATCCTTTTCATCCTCGACATCGTTCGCTCTGAACTCATCATGACTAAAATCCTGTCTTCATCGACACCCGAAAAATAAATGTCGGTCCTTGCATCTCAGGCAGTCTCCTTCTCTCTCTGCAGTGAGGAGTCTTTGTTTGAAGTCGTCATGTGCCGACAGTCACTGATGCCACTAACACTGCATGTGCATTGCACTGCACGTAGCATCACACACACACACACACCCCCTCAAACGTCATAAATTGTGCACTGAAGCGGATACGGTCACATGTTAATCCACGTATGCGTGCATCCCCCAGTTTTTTCTACGCATCCGCCGAGACATTTCCCTGCTCTTGGCAGGAACGGGAGTGACGCACTATATTACATAACAGACTACGAATCATGTTAAAGATGGCCTCCCTCACTCTGACATCTGGGTAGGAAGGCAGTGAATGTCAGTTCTAGACGTATTCATATGGTTGTTTCTGTTTGAGGACTGAATAGGAAAGGAGCAGCAGAGTTATGAGTCCACTAGGTTGAGGACCCATAAACAACATTTAGGAGCAGAGCAGAGCCCAGTAGGAACAGGACATTAAGTTATCAGAGAGCGGATCAAGTTACAACATTCCCACCATTCATGAAGCCTGGAGGCAAATACAATGCCATGCTCGGAAAGAGGGACTTATTTTTTAATGAAATCTAAATTTAAATGACATTGTTTAAAATAATAAAACAATTATATCACGTAGTCAGGTCAAGTCAACTGGACCTGTTTAAAAACAACAGCCAATTTTCTAACACACCTCTGGTAATTAACGACATATCTGAATAATGAAACAACCGAAATCTATCCAACTCATTTTTTGACACAAACCATTTGTTAAGTAGCTAAAACTAAACACACAATATGCCAAAGCCCACAAAAAACACCCAAAATGTGCGCGACTAGTTGTAAGCCACACCACTACACACAGTACAAAGACACTGAATTGTGTTCTAGGAATTGAGAAAAGCCTAACATTGTTACTTTTGGGAGAACCTTCAAAATGTATCCCTTAAACAAATTCTTATCAAATGCCTAACCATAGAAGAACATGCAAATCCCCCCCTACGTCAAACAGTCACAGTAACACGGAGCAATCAGGACCGATCCACCCACCGCCGTGCAGCCCCGTCGCCCAAACACCTTCATTTTTAAACGCTTCCTGTATTCCAGCAGCATCGCAAATCCACAAAAAGTTAAACAAATAGAAAATAACTAAAAACCTCCAAAGAGGATATAAAAACAGAGAGAGAGAGAGAGGGAGAGAGGGAGAGAGAGGGGCGTGCAGCAGCTCTTAAAGTGGAGCACAGAAAGCTCCAAAGCGCTCCTCTCTCCCAAAGAGTCGTAGTGGTGTTGTGGCTGAGAGTCGCATCGAGACGGCACGGTGGAGACACGGCCGTGGGGGGTACGAGGGCTTTCTGAGGAAGACGCCTCCCGTCTCTGTGAAGAGGGATGTGGGTACTAGGTGCCCTGACGACCCCCAGAATGGATCTCCCTGGCCGGCGGCCCACTAGGACTCTGTGAGAGCTGTTTGCACTGAGCCGCTGAGCACACACCCTGAAGGCCAACATTCCCTCCGGGTAAAAAAACACCTCTGCAGGAAGGGATCCACGCGGAATGGGATTCTTACAGAGAGGTTGTTAGATGTTATCTCCGCTGTTAGGGGTCTGTCGATTTAAAGAATAACAGAAGTCGTCGTTTGAGGACGTCGTGAGGCAGCTTGCGGTCTTGAGTCTTATGGGGAGTTGTCTTCACTAGTGTAGTTGGGCGAAAATCGATCTGACGTGACTCAAATCATGTTCGCAAACGAG
>NC_044048.1:14779283-14789283 GCF_902167405.1 Gadus morhua | reverse complement strand
GCGATGTTACCAAACAAATATTTTAATATATCCTCTTATTTTAGAGGCTTCCCCTTCAACAGTGCTCTCCAATCGATGCAGTGCTTTGAGCTAATACAGTGCAAGCATTCACTAGACTTCCCCTACTTCATGTATTATTGTTCCTATTAGCGGATACTCAGGTGGAATATTTGTGTTACTGGAATGGATCGATTATTTGTCTAACTTGTTTAACAAGAGTGAACATGTGTGTCCTCCCCCCCCCCCCCCCCCCCCGTATACATTCTCCCAGCAAACCTGATGTTATCGTGTCGATTTTGGTTTACTGCATTATGTTCCATTCCATCCCACCACTCTGACGCCATTTCAAAGGCGGGATGCCGGGCGCCGAGAACAAGGGAAATTATTGTGGTCGGCCCTTATCTCATCAGAGGAGAACTCGAAGGAGAAGGGGGTAGAAGAGTTGACCTTCTCGAGCACCCTTTCATCTCACGTCGGGCAGCCTGCATCCAGAAGAGGCATCACTCCCATCGTTTTATTTCACTTTGGATCTTGTGCCGCATGACTCGGGCCTCTGTTTAGTGGACCCTTGAGAAGCGAGCCGGCAGCCAGCCGCGGCCCTGGCTCAGAGAACGCGCCGGTTTAACTTGGACTTTGTAACCTTGGCAAAGCCATTCATCATTTGTTTTTATGGATTTCTGCTGTTCCGTACCCTTCCCCCCCCCTTCCCCCTTTTCCCTTATGGATTCCCGCCTCTCATTTTTCACCACAACACAAGCCTGCAAGTGGCAGTCAGGTAGGCCCACTGAAAGACTCACTGCTATTGGATGAAGTGCAGACCCGAAGCCACCAGACTGGGGGGGGGGGGGGGGGGGGGGGGGGCTGGTGGAGGGGGGGGGTATGATGCAAGATGTACGGAGCCTGCGGGCTGCGCAAGCTCCCAGATAATGGAAAAATGTGCCCCCCCACCAGGCACCACACAAACATACATACACAACGTCATGCATATTTGGATGAGCTTGCCGAGAGTGCGTGGTGAGAGCTTTGAGGGTTGAGTGTGAACATACTCCGTAGATGTTGCAGAGGAGAAGCCGGCGGCCATGATAATAACGAAGCCAGGTTTGCGGAGGCGTTATTGTTCTTCATGTTGAGGCGTGTTTGATTATGAATGTGAAACATGCGGCGCGAACCTTTGCTCTGCCTCTCCCAGGAAAGGGGCAGAAATCAACCCCACAGGCTGTTGATAACAAGGCCCACTAGTAGATTGAGGCCTTGTTTCAACTCTACTATTACATTATGTTGCACTTTCGCTTCAAAGTAAATGTCAATCATAATGACAGTGGCACGGTTGATTTATTAAAGGGCCAGTGCATCGTTACAGTCTCTGCAGGCTTCACTTAAACAATCGTTACCAATATCCTCTCTCAAAAGTACTTTGCTGTATCGATTCTGCTGATGAGCATTTAGAACGACTGCTAATGTTGGTGAATTTGGCATACAGCACTTTGGACTTTGGAATCAATGCACGTAACACGAGTATGCGTTTTATGGACAGAAGAGATGGTCTTATAACAAAGACAGAAGTGTGACTGCTATTTTTTACCTGTTGTAGCAGTGTTTACACATGCCGTTAATGGAAAATAGTGTGACGCGACAACATAGAACTCCATGTCCCGTCCTTGAGATGATTCATCTATCTCTAATAAAGCAAGTCGCCAAGCTGTCCTGACTCAACGCATTGGTCAGCAGAATCCATTCCTCACAATTCATTTGGATATCTCCCCATCTTCAAGAGCGAGGCGAGGAACATACTGCACACGCAGGTTTGTTCACAGTCTTAGTCTTTGTGTCAAGCTGCGGCTTTACACCACAAGATTAACAAGATGTCTCGGGGAGTCCAGTTTTGGACCCTTGCCCCTACTGAGATGTTTTGCCTCTGCTCGTCAAACTCTGTTGGCACTTCCCGCTCACGCTCCCCCCCCAGCCGACGAAAGGGCGTCGACGTGTGAGCGAGCCCAGCTCAGCGGACAGCCAGAGTTGATTAACTCCCAAGGTTTTTCTGGCACCCGATTAGAACCGGGGAGCCCCACTTTCTCACTGGCCTTTTGATTAACATACGTCCTGTCCTGTCCCAAGGACAAGCTGTTTGTTGTTGCACTGCGGTTCGGCCCCCTCTACCCCCCCCCCCCCCCCCTCCCCCCCTCCTCAGCCAGGCCCACAGCCCTGAGAAAAATGCACTGCTTAAAAAAAAAAAATCTTTCTTCAGTGCTCATCCGGTTACGTAAGGGAAGTACTCTGAGCTCAGGTAATTGAGTAATTATGAAGAATATATATAGGCAAAATGATTTGATTCATACAAAACAAAAGATTATTCATAGATGATGTTTCTTTGCAGTCCTAATTGATTACTCGAACATTCCACTTCAGTATGTGGAGAAGATTGTTAGAATGCAGTCAATGGAGGGTGTTCATTGGTAATATATGAAATGATGTCTTCAAAGGGAAATGGCAAATGAGTTTCCTAGTAATCCAAAAATTCTCTCTCCATGTCAAGGGTGCTTAATTGAGGTGTGTGTGTGTGTGTGTGTGTGTGTGTGTGTGTGTGTGTGTGTGTGTGTGTGTGTGTGTGTGTGTGTGTGTGTGTGTGTGTGTGTGTGTGTGTGTGTGTGTGTGTGTGTGTGAACAGGTCAGAAGTCATGCAAACGTCCTTTTGTGTGTTTATTTTGAGTATTTTACCCTTCATAAACCAGCAACCTCCCACTCCTTACCAAGTTCTTGGTGTTATTAATTTCTCAGCGAGAAGGCAAAGCAGTCTGTCTGGGCCAGAGTAGTGGCTTTCTTTGCCTAATGAAGAGTCAGTAATCACTAAAGTCATTAGCCAGCAAAACAACATATCAACCAAATGACTACACAGCATAAGGAGCAGTTGTGCTGTTTACTTGTGTACTTTGTGTCTTCCATTATCAGATGGGAACAAAATATTACATAAATCCATTAGCGTCTTTCCTTTCCTTTTTACATGTTATCATAAATAACATGCAAACACTTTACTTTTAAAGAACAGACATTTTGGGCCCCATCTGCTGTAGGCTACCAACCTGCGATCCGAGTGGAACGCCTGGGTTGTAAACAACTCGGAGTGAAGGGATGTTACGCGCTGAATACACTCCCGCCTATTTAATGCATTGTATCCCTTTCCCTGAGACGGAGACCTATCGATCTCATCCTTTCAGCCCTTCTCATGCCTTTGACACATGCTCAGAAGCATCCCCCCCCCCCCTTCAATAACACACACACACACACACACACACACACACACACACGCGCCGTACTCACTCACGCACACGCATCGCACACCCAGAAGCCCCTGGTAGAATCCGCTGACTCATGAGAGAGAGCACGAGGTGGGGCTTCGGTACGTCGGCTTTTCTTCCAGTTGTAATACTGCAGCGTTGTTTCCATCGTCTTCTTCCAATAGCGCTAATGAGAATTTGCCATCGCCATTGAAGTAAAATATGGTGATTGATGTTCCGGTAGGAGGCAGGTAAAAGGATTGGAGGGGGGGGGGGGGGGAACGAGATGTCACAAAGAACATGATGACCTGGGGAATGAGAGGGTGTTTAGGGGGTGGGGGACAGACTTGCAGAGTCTGACAGAGACATCAGAGAGGCAGAAACAGACGTAGAAAGAGAGAGAGTGGGAGAGAGAGGGAGGGAGAGAGAGGGGGGGGAGAGTGTTTTGGCACCAGGTCTGCAGTGTTCCGTTGAAAGACAGGAGGATCAGATAGGGGGTCTGGAGCCACTCTCTCTCGCTCTCGCTCTCGCTCTCTCTCTCTCTCTCCCGCCCCCCTAAACCGGTCCCTCCTCTACTGGGCCTTGTCATGCACATCACTGAAGGGGACTCAAAGGGCCGCCATGCACGGTGCTTCTACGTGCACGCGGACCCCCGTCCGGCTGAACAGCACACACCCAGCCACGCATAGGATGTATGACGCAGTTTGTTTGTGAGGTACTGCTGTTTTCGCTTCATCCACGTTGTGTCACTCCCTCTTTGGCGTAACACTCTCTCTTTCTATGTCTGTCTTGTCAAACCTGATTGATGAAACAAAGCACTCTGTCTGTAGTTCAGATTCATGACATTTGTTTTGAGGATTATTTTTAAGAAATGGTAAAGCAGTCTGTCACTTGCTATTGAGTGAAATGTTCTGCAGAATATGTGTTTCTAGTTGACTGTGCCTGCCTCTTTATTAGCTCATTTAAATGTTGGACCGCTCTCGGCTCATTTCACCAATCAGGGCATCTCTGCCCTGATTGGTTCGGGAAATAGATCAAGTGCAGGCAATGCAACACTTCTCAAAGGCAGGGAGCAGAGCGATGGGGAGAGAAGGATTTTTGGGTGTTAAGCATCCTAATCCTGCTGTCTTCTGCTCTTATTATTATTTTCTGATCTCTTAACAATGCTTGATTCTACCCTTCATCAGCTTTAACCCATTTGGACAGAAATAAAATCCTTTTTGTCTATCACTTCCTCCAGCGCTCTTAACTCCAGCCAGTCCTATTTATTTTCCTCACTAATGCCAGGGAGGAAACAATAAACAGTCTAATGGTGTGAATAATTCCAAAACGGTTTCAGTAATTTAATAGCGTCTTGACACTAATTAGTTCTAGCTGTTGTTAAGGCAGCGACCGCAAATCCCCTTTTAAAACGCCCCTCCCCCTGTAATTAGCAGAATGGTTTAGTAAATAAAGGAACAAAGTTGCTCCCCCCCCCCCCCGCTGTGCGTACTTAAACCTCTTTCTCCCGGGGGCCATATTGCAAACTGTTGTTGTCACTGGACAACAACAGTTCCCCCACACACATGTCCCAAGAGCAGTACCGGCTAACGACTCTTCTCTTTTGTGTCCTTCTGGGTCCCTACTAGAGAAGCAAGGAGGGTGAGTGATAGCGGTCATCTTTCACCATCAAAGGTCATATTTGTACAGAGAATACACTGTGGACCATGTAATAACTAGTTTTCAAGTGCAGTTTTCTCAATGAACTTTAAAATGGGCTCATTATTAGCATGCCCTGAATGCATTCTTCTTTTTATTTTTAGCAACGAGAATAACATTTTTGATAGGGCTTTTGGTTATTGTTCATCATAGTTGTCGAAACAACAGCAACACAACGGGCCCTATCTTGCATCCAGTGTAATTGACTTTCTACACCGACGCATGTGTCGTTGCGAGTTTGCAACTGGCGCAGAGCGTTCTTTTCCCTCCACAGGCACACGTCGCTAAATTAGGGAATGATCTTGCGCCTCAAAGGGCGGTTAAGCGAAAGGAGGAGGCGTGTTCTGGCGCAAACATTCCCCGGTGCTATTTTGCAGTTTCAGAAAACAATTACGCCACAAACCATGAAATACCTGGTTTAAAGTTAGTTGCGCGTTGTTCAGATGCTATTTTAAGGACACATGCATAATGTTGCTTGTGCACCTCACACATACACTTTGCATTTCTCATCTACCTAGCCACACATTTGTAGTATATTATTTGGGAAAAAACAGCTGATACAGCAGTAATAAGTTGTACTTTTAAATCAACAAACACCGTACAGCAAACACATATTTTCTTAACACAGACATTGTGTACAAGCCCAGGATTGATGAGTATTTGATGAACATTGTTTTACCACGTGTGAGTGTTTAAAAGAATGAATGAATGCGTGTGTGTATGTGTAGAATAATTAATGAATGCGGGCGCGCGTGTGTGCATCCATCTGTTTAAACACACACAAACTAAACACGTAACGCATTATACAGTCAGTCCATGGCAATGTATATTAACGGGGGGACACATGAATATTAGGGACACAAGTCGATCACGATAATGCATAGCATGTTGGTACGAAACAACGTTTGTTAATGTATTGCGTATATCATTAAACAGTTACCGCATATCATATGTTGGCAACATTTATTTGAGGATTCAGTATTTCTGAAGTTGTGGAAGAAAACGCTGTTCCATGTGTGAATTAGGACATATTATTTGGGCACAGACTGAGCCATTTGTAGTTTAAAATTCATGTGGTCATGCATCTTTCTCATCGGAGACTGCAAACGCGCTGTCAAAATATCAACTCGTCAGATTCAAATGCGCTCATGCTCTTTAAGGGGATGGGAGATGGCACTTTGTGGCCCATTGTTTTTTTGCACGTTACGTCCAAACCACTCCTAGGGGGTAATTAGGTTACTTCAGGGCAACCCTCTTTAGATTTGCGTCGGACGCAAGAGCAATTTATCCGCCGGTATAATAGCAACATCGCCATAGAACCGCCCACACAGCCACTTGCGTAATTGGCGCCTCACACTTGCGTTTCAGACTGTTAAAATAGGGCCCAATAACCGTTTAGACGCCTCCACCCAGCACGTCCCTTCCTCTCTGATCTCATGTTCAATCTCTCTGGTCTCTCGTCTCTTTCAAGCCAGCCGCCCTTCTCCACCTCTCCCAATTCACTTTATTTCCTCCACTTCTCCCTCCCTCTCTTTGCTCGCCTGTCTCGTGTTAGAGATGCATGGCATGGTGACCTCTGCCGAGTCTGGGCTCCAGACAGCTCTGACCTTTTAAACTACCCGGCTCGGGGAGCAGCCCCAGCCCACAGCTTCCCCTGCCTCCCCTCTTGAGAACGTCCGTTTTTTTAAGAAAGTAAGAAAATAAGGAATAAATACATTTATTAAAACTTCAAGAGATGGGTATAATTGAATAACTTAATTGCCCCCATTCAAACCGCTTGCATTTTGAATTAGTAAAAAAAAATCGGAGTCCAAGCCCTTCACGTCACCATGAGATGAAGTCATCCCCCCTCCAATGGAAAAGCAGCAGGGGGTCCATCAGCTGCTAGAGCCTAGCTGCAACTGCAAATTACTCTGATACAAGTGCAGCCCAAAACACACACACGGAGACAACGCACAGAATCTTGATTCTATTCAAGGTCCTCCTCTTTGTTCAAGGTAGATCGTGTCATTACAGCCTGGATGTCTTAACATTTGAAACAACATGGCTCAGTTCTGTGAGCGGCAGCAGAGTACATCAGTCATTATTGGGCTAATGGTCTCACTTGTGTGCTGAGTAACATCAGTTGCTATTGAATACATTTTAAGGTCCCTTGTTAACTTCTTATTTCCTAGGGGCATGAGTGGCCTGCTGCCCACCACAGCCTGTGTTCATGTGGTTTAAGTAATGAAACCACATCTGTGGCAGTATTTTCTTTGAAATTCCCTTAAGTTATTGTTGCATACGAAGTTCAAGACAATACTTATTGATACCTGGTTAGTTTCTTAAACCTGCTCATTTCCATGTACTTGTTTCTAGAAAGACCACAGTGTGAATTGCCAAAACAGGTTTTTGCAAATGTCGCCTTACTGCTTAGATAAACCTTAAACCCTTTTAATCTGAAAAAAAAAATATTTGTGCAGTTGAGGTATAATTAACAATGTCTTGCTTGAGGCATTCACAATTCTCTCTTGGGTATCTCTCGGTATTACCTTTTTCATTCCTCACTCTTTATGTAAGATGAATTTCCCTCAAATATTAGGAATGTGTGGAGGATTCAGAGAATGCAGAGGAACTGGTGCTTCCTGCATTCCTCTGTGACAGGCAACCCAGTTTAGGTTTCACCATGCAGAGAGGGAGAGAAACAAGCCCGGGAAACAAATACTTACCATCCTCAGGCATTGGGTTTCCTAGGACGGTCTGTCAGACGAGGGCCAAGGGTCGACCAGCTTCCCCAAAGTCCCGGGTTAATAATAAAATCCAGCCCAAAAGAATGGGCAGCTGGGAAATCTAGCGAGGCCGATGTCGCCCCGATAGTCATGGCTACTAGTCAGTGCTAGTACCAGCTGTGTGTGGAATACGTCAACGAAGGGATAAAAAGATAGCACAGGTAACGTTCTAGCTGTAAGGCTCATAGTTGGAGATCGTATTGGCAAGTGGTGTCGGTGCTTAAGTACATAAGTCACGGCTGTGTAAGTTCTGTCTCTCTGCCCTCTGCTGTGCAGCTTCTGTTATGCGCACCATTACCTTTTTCTTTCAGGGGATTTATCTGTCTTCCCTTTTAAATTCTTGCATCACAGGTTTTGAAATGCAAATATATGGAGTCTGACTAAATAAACGGCTCATTTTTCTTTATCATTCTTACCATGTCTTAAAGTGTTGGGGAAAGAAATCAACTGTCACGTGTAGAATTTTTTCCTACGGTAGAGGCGAGTTAGCCATGACAAATGTGCGAATCCTTCCTCAGAGGAAGAGGTTGGTTGGTAAAGTAGCGGAAGGATGAAGGTCCATAGGGGGAAGGAGGGGGAGAACAGGGAGAAAACACTCGTGAAGATCCAGAGGTTCTTGAGCTTTGATTGGCGTCTTGATAGGATCCTGTCGGGTTCCAAGTCAATGTTATTCTTTGAGTTGTTAGCCGTGGCTCTGAATATCCCCTCTGGCCACACTCAAGCACAGGAATTCATCTGTCTTAACGGTGCTCCAGAGTCCCTGATTACTATGCACTGTCCACCTCCGTCCGTGAGGATAATGTGTTTTAGGCCAAGTCACCAAGAAAGGGAAAAAAAAAGGGCAATTAACCCAAGACCTTTTTGAAGAGATATCTACGCCTTCCTTAAGCCCTTCTGAGATGCATTGTGCTCATGAAGAATGCGCCTGTTTCCACGACCTTGCCACCCGTTTCCCTGCTGTTTTTAAATGACAAACGGTGAGCCCAGTGCCCGGCCGTCCCCTCAAACAACGGAGCGTCCCGCATCGCTTTGTTGGCTTTGTTGACCCGCGCATAAACACAAACAGCCGACAGGACAGATGGACCTTGCCGATAACGCGGTGGCGGCCATCACTTCCACATCAAAAGGCCTGCGCACTATCTGGGAACGCCACGGCCTTGTTGCGCTGAGAGAAAGAGAGAAAGTAACACACATATATGCGCGCGCACACACACACACACACACACACACACACACACACACACACACACACACACACACACACACACACACACACACACACACACACACACACACACACACACACACACACACACACACACACACACGGCGCTGGCAGCATGTGGACAGTTCGTCAATACGCCGGGTTGGAGGGAGCGCGGCTGACAAGCCTTTGAGTGAGACCCTCGCCGTCGCAAGGGCAATCCCGGGAATGGGAAGGGCCGTCTGTTGGAGAGACGCTCAATAACACTTCATCACAGAGACGGCAGCTCCATCGGAAAACACCAGCGGCCTCCTAGACCCGGACCCTGGGTCTGAGGCTGCCATGTCCATCGGGTAATGGTCCCTGTGATTAATGCACGTACAGAGTGGGGCGTGTGGCGTACTGGCGTAGACGAGAGACTGATTTTCAATGTATTCGCGATTTGAGTTGAAAAACCCTTTGCTAGACATTTACTTGATCACATCTCTTGTCCCCTAACAGAATCACTTTGTAGTGATGTACTTTTCAATCCCATGAAAAGTTGGGAAAAGTGCAGCCTGCAGAGATGAACGGTTCCCTGGCACCTTCTGATCACAGAATTGCTTGTCCTCTCTCTGAGTGTGAGTCCCCCTCGCTCTTCCCCATCGTCTGCGTCTATTCCTCAGACCCATGTCCTCCGAGGGGCTTACCATTCTATTTATTCCTTGTGGCTCATTTGAGTTTAATCACATCACACGACCAACAATCACCTGGGACAGAGCAGAATTAATGAGTGTGAGGTAGGGCAGGCAGCTGGAGTGTGTGTGTGTGTGTGTGTGTGTGTGTGTGTGTGTGTGTGTGTGTGGGGGGGGGGGTCTTTGATCCATGCTGGGAGTCTGCACGAAATACTTGCAAGTCCCCCAAAAAACTCTACTCTGTCTCGCTCCCTCGGTCCCCAGTCAGTCACAAATGAAATGAGAGAGAAAGGCTGTCTGCAGGTTGACTGATTATTGCAAGCCATCCGCCCCTTAGAGAGGAATAGCCCCCGGAGGTGGCTCTGTGCAAAATCAGCCTACGAG
>NC_044048.1:14709283-14774283 GCF_902167405.1 Gadus morhua | reverse complement strand
CTGTGTTTCCAGTGTAGCGGCGTAGTCGTGCGTTGCTTCAGACAGCAAGGGTAAGGGAATGTGACTTCCTCGTGCGGCCTGTTATGAATCAGCCTGATTTCCCCCCCCGTGTAGCGCTCAGACTCAAACAGAGGCAGATGATGAATGCCGGCCGGTTTCGTAATGGCATTTCCTTTCGCTGCACTTAATGGCATATTGAAAATGTTTTCATTGTGGTGAATTAGTGGCGCCTGCTTGCAGCCTTTTACCTCCCTGCTTATTAAGGAAATTTGTCTTGGGTATTTAACCGCTGCACGGGATGACAATTATGACAATGGCTGTACTTCTCACAGTCATTGGCGGGGACGTGGGCAGTGATTAATGGTAAATACATCCAATGTCCAACACAGCGTTTATTTCCATTTAGCGCTGACAGTTAAAGTCCTAGTCATCATAAAAAATAAACAAGTAGTGATGATAATAAATAACACGGCGCCGAAATGGAGGCGGTTTTGTGGTCATCATCATCCTGTAGTGCCGAAATCTACTGCCAGCCTACACGGGTCCGGTCCGCGCACCCTTGGCTGTACCTGTGTTAACCGTGGTTGTTAACGCGCACCAGTGCCACGCAGCAGGACTGTGGGGGCGCCGAAGTGGAACAGATGTCATTACGCACGCTTCCCAGCTCGGCTAATCAGACACACCACCTGGGTTTGCTGATTACTATTAATCTGCTATTGTAATTGAAAACCAGGGGGTTGTGCCACGACAGCGAGCCCGCCTCTCAGTGGGGGCTAATAGATTGCTCGTGCCTGGCTCCTGACAGGTCCCGCCCTCTCACACCAGGATCCGCTAATGTGGTGTCAATCCTGCAGCGGCTAGGACGATATTAAGCTATGACTGACAGGACAGTCATCTTTAGGGGCCGAGGGGTCCTGTGCTGATCCGCCGTGACGTACACCGCTGGTTTCACCTAAAGTTGTGTTTTTGAGATTTCACTCCGAAAGATGCGTGGCTCTTCCGCACCACACATTCTCGAACCTTTCCGACAATTTTATCAAGGAAGTTTCTGTGAAATTGCGTGAGAGAATCCTTTCTACTGCTCCACGTTTTTTTGCAAATGTCACATACATTACATTGTGTGACATTCAAGGTCATCATTACTTCATTACTTCACCGTTCTGAACGAAGGCGCAGAGGGTTCACACATGTCTTCCTGGCGTGGACCAGTAGTGGTCACTAGTACCTCTCACTAGCAGCATCTAGCCAGGCAGGGACCAGTAGTGGTCACTAGTACCTCTCACTACCAGTGTCTAGCCAGGCAGGGACCAGTTAGTGCTCAACAATGCTATTCACTACCAGTTTCTTCCAGGCAGTGACCAATAGTGCTCACTACCAGTGTCTAGCCAGGCAGGCACCAGTTAGTTCTCACCGATACTGCTCACTACCACCGTTTCCTCAGCAGGGACCTGTAGTGTTAACTAATGCTGCTCACTATAAGCGTCTCCCAGGCAGGGACCAGTAGTAGTCCAGCAGTGCAAATGAGTGCAACTCATCTAACTGGTGTATCTTGTCAACGAGAGGGCAGTCAGCCCTCATGATATGCTCCCTCTCTCCCCCTCTCCGATTCCCAACCTCCCATCAGCGCTCTCGCTCATCCATTAATGATGTATTTTCAGAGCTGTTTGAAGAGAACACGGATTTAGGCACAGAGTGCTATGTGTTTCAGTTCCACTCTATATGACTGGTAATTCAATTCATCATTCTCTCACGTATGGCTGGCAATCCACATTTCTCTCGCTCTCTACCGGCTTTGTGCTCAATTGCAGGGGAGTCGGGTTTGATTAATTAGGCCTAATAGGTTCTCCTCCACCGGGAATTATTGGCCTTAATCTGTTCACCTTCTTTCTGTGTATCTTGTCTTGTGTGTGTGTGTGTGTGTGTGTGTGTGTGTGTGTGTGTGTGTGTGTGTTTGTGTGTGTGTGTGTGTGCCTCTGTGTTTTTTGTGTTTCAGTACGCTGACTCAATTTCTATCTCTTCTGTGGCTTTTGTGTTTGACAGCAATAGCGTGGTTACAGTGTGATCTCTCTCAGAAGAGCTTTGATTGGCTCCCTGTGTTTATGTTTTTCTTGCAACTCTGATCCATTAATACAGATTGTGTGCGGGTTCATAGCTGTCTCATCTGTTGACAACCGTACTGTCAGCATGCACTTCTGTTCGCTATCCATCAACATGCGCATGCGTGTTGATGGATGTTGAAGTCAGTTGAAGTCAGTTTTGTTGGAAGTAGACAGGAGGCAGACATACTGGTGTCTGGTTATCTTTTGGGCCGAGTCGCCTTTCACTATGTAACCGACTGTTCTACTGTGCTGCTTCTCATCTTCCATCGCTGGCCGTCGAGGTCATCCACAAGGCTCTGTCGTATCGGTTACACATAACGATATCCATTCACAATCCATATACAAATCACAGTCCACACCAGCGCTTCCCACCACATGTTGTCCATAGAGCACTGGAACCTTGGCTTCCCCACCACTCTGTTAGGAAGAGGGAGGGGGTGCGGGTGTGAAGGCCACTTCACGTCCCTTCACTCCTGCCCTGAACTTGAGCTCCCCTTCTCTTCCCACCACTCACGCTTGTCGGGATAGGAGAAAGTATAGTCCTCTCAAGAAAGTAAATCTCCAGGATTGAAGGAATGCAGAAAGCGCTCAACGTACTCTGTCTCCAGCCTGCTGTCCTTCCCTTTTGACTCGGGAACTATTCGTGGCGCTTAAGATGCAACCATAGAATGTGTACACCTATGCATACAATGGCTTTCACTGTATACTTCGGAAACAAATAGCGAAATGGGTGTAACCAAATGTTTGGTTTCCCTCTGAGAGTGTTGTTTTCCTCCTTCTGAACCCCCCCCCCACCCTGATCATGTGCTGAGCAGCTCTTTCAGCCCCTGAAATCAAGCACTAACTGGCAAAAGCGTTGTAGGGGCCGCTATACAAGGTCACACTATGCTACAATGACTTCTCTCAACAGCAGCTTAGCCTATGTGATATTTGAATATACCATATGCCCCGCTGAAATGTCAGGAAGGTAGATAGTTTCCTCCCAAGCCTAGTATGTGTGTTTTGAGGCCTTTCTTTCCCAGAGAGCCCAGGTTTGGCCCTGCTTCACATTCCTGACTCATGATCTCAACCAGCCCCCCTCCCTATACTTGAATGACCTCAGAGTGTGTGTGTGTGTGTGTGTGTGTGTGTGTGTGTGTGTGTGTGTGTGTGTGTGTGTGTGTGTGTGTGTGTGTGTGTGTGTGTGTGTGTGTGTGTGTGTGTGTCTGTGAGACCCACCCATATATTCCCAGCCGCGACCACCACACACGGAGCTGATTAAAAACAGGACAGAAATCCCATATACCCCCCTCCCCCTTCCTCCATCCCCTCTCTGATCATAACCCCTCCCCCCCGCTTCCCTCTCCTGTCCCCCCCGATCATAACCTCTCTGACATCAGTCTAATAACCAACAAGCTCTGCAGGCATTCAGTGAAGAGACCCACCTATGTTACATCACCACTGCTTGGCTCTGTTCCTTATGTCGGTGGCTTAGTGCATGCGTCCATGTCCATATATGTGTTGTGAGTGTGCGGGTGAGATGGAGCACCATGCATCGCACTCACTTAGCTGTGTTCCGTTCACTGTGTGCAGCGTTGACAGTTTCATTGATTCATTTGCCCACATCCTAATTGTTCTCATTTGGTTTCCTGGCCACAAGACAAGAGTGCTGAGATATGGCCTCATATCACACCTCTAACCCTATTGGACATCCAGATTCACTTCGTCATCTTTAAGAATGGAGAGACGGAGACGGTAGGGAAGGCAGGGGGGGAACATTGTCCATACCTGAATAAAAGACAATTTGCTTCATTTTTCCGATGCACGATAAACATAGCTGGTTGTTATGCATGCAAGGTGCGTGTGCATAGTAACGTTCTTCACATGAATTTAAAGTGGTTACACATATCAGCCCAACTCCATGCACACACACACAAATGTGTGCAGTGTGCACACACTCGCACACAAACACACACGCACAAAGCCTGCTATTCCTTCCAGTGCTCCCCTGGGTTTCTGGGAGGGTGTGGGGGCTCAGACGAACTGTATCCCATCTCATAACAACATCACCAGAGGAGCAGCGCAGATGCTCTCTCCCGATTGGCTGCGCTACGCCGACCCTGAGAGAGAGAGAGAGAGACTCTTTTTACATCTGTCTTCGTCTCTGACTGGTGGAAAAAAACAAAACCTTTTTCATGTGCAGCGGGTAACTGTTGCGGCCTGCATTGATGCCTATGGAGCAGCCCCCACCTCCCCCCCCCTCCATGCGCGAGTCTTCAAAGATGAACTGATAAATCACCCGGCCGGTGCCGGAGCGCAGTGACGACACGGCGCTTACACACACATCTGGCGGCCGGCGACCTCACTTCTCTCACACACACACACACACACACACACACACACACACACACACACACACACACACACACACACACACACACACACACACACACACACACACACACACACACACACACACACACACAATCACACGTACAAGGACGGGGAGGCGAGCCTCTTAGGCACAGCTCATATCAATTACAGTGATGTAGGGTCGTCACGGGCCTGTGATGGGAGCTGCCAGTTGACTTATTCCGCTGATGGAGCCGCCACCGGCTCTGTGCCGGAGGGATCGCCACGGGCTGCGGCGGAGCAAGATGGATGGGCCGAGCGGGACCTCACTAAGATTATATTTTATTCTTTTACCCTGGCTGCAGCACAGCCACATTATCTATCCCGGGTGTGAGTGTGAGTGTGAGATTGGGTGTGGGTGTGTGTCTTCAACAAGTCTGGGCTTTACACACTTGCTTAAAGCCATTTACAGAATGGATTACAGAACAGCCGTTTTCTGGATATTTGTGCATTGTGGGTTTGCTCTCCAAAACGGGCCTTTTTAAAAGGGATGTTGTTGTTTGCTTTCATTCATGTATTCCAGACACGGGGCCACATGTGGCTGAGTCCACGCGGCCCCATCAGCGCGATGGCATTTGCGCCTACTGGCGAATGACTCATGGCTCCCGGCAGCGGTGGTGAATCAGGCTGGCAGCGCCGCGACGCACCAGCGAGCGCAGCAGCACCTTTGGGGGCGGGGGGAGGGGCGGTTGCTTCCCATAACACACAACGCCTTCTGCCGCACGTTTACAGCACACGTGCGCTCACCGCTCGCTACCCCAAAGCAGAAACACGTAGGCTGGATGTCTCCGGCCCCTCTGCAACGCGACCGCCTTGTATGGCTGGGCGCCCGGTTTTCAAAATCCTTCTGAAATGCCTCTTTTTGACATGACATGACATGACGTTACACCATCACCAGTATTTATTTATGAGTCCAGGATATTTTGGGAGCCGGGGGAAAAAGAAGCAGAAGAAGAAGAAGAAGAAGAAGGGGGGAAAGAGTCCCGGCGTGTCTCTGGTGTCGTCAGCGGGTCGTGTGACTTCCTGATGAATCGCTCTTGGGATTCTCAGTGACATCCCAGAGCCATTGTGGCGAGGAGCGCGTCACACTTCTCTTGCTTTTCAGAAACCATAATCCATCGCAGTGGAAGCTATTACTGTCCCCGAGCGTTCCCAAAGAAAGAAACCAAGCCGCTTCCTTCCCCTCCCCAAGGCTGCCCTTTAGTGGCCCTCTGCTGTTCGATCGAAGGTCCTCCATTTCTAGGCATAGCGGCACACCTGCTGTTATTCTTGCCCGGCCTATTTTTCATGCTGGTTATACCATGGATGTGTTGCCAGAGGGGGGTTAACATGGAAGAAACCTTATGATCAGGCATGTATTTTTTCGTTGATGGTAGAGCACCCCATCCCCACTCCCCCCCTCTCTCACAAGTAACACGCGGGCTGGATTTCACTTCCCCGTCTCCAGAAGGCTCCTCTCGCTCCTTGTTGCTTGTTAACATGGTGATTAGGCAACTCGCTAATCTCTCATCCACAAGAGAGACACTAATGGTGCGGCCACACCAACCGCGTTACTCGCGTTGGACAACGCGAGTAACGCGCCTAACCTGACGCTTGACCAGTGTGTGGTGGTTCAACGCTTCCAACGCGTCAACGCGCCAACGCAGCTAGATGAGTCCATGTCCATGCAAGTGAACGGAGCGTTCCCTCTTCGTCATAACTATCAAACCAAACATCCTTCACATTCACTGAGCGAACATTATGAAAGTAAAATGCACATTTCTCGCTAAAAATGCTTCCATAAACGCATTTAATGGCGTAACTATGTAACTATTTCCACCCAGAATAAAGAAAAATGTCGGCAGTGGCTGCGCTGGAGTCCGAGGTAGGAAACCCAAACGCCGCCGTGTTTGGGTGATAGAGTTTAGATCGGGTTAGATTAAATAATCTCGGATATAAATAACAATAATCGGGTTAAATAACTTCACATGGTGTGTCTGGTGTGTTTCCAACATTCGTAGTGTTGATCAGCAGAGAAGCAGTCCGCCAAGACGTTGAGGTTGCTTAGCAACCAGAGACTCTGTCCATGCAAGTGAACGGAGCGTTCCCTCTTCGTCATAACTATCAAACCAAACATCCTTCACATTCACCGAGCGAACATTATGAAAGTAAAATGCACATTTCTCGCTAGAAATGTTTCCATAAACGCATTTAATGGCGTAACTATGTCACTATTTCCACCCAGAAAAAAGGAAGATGTCGGCCGTATGCTTCTGTGCAAGCTCACTACTCTCTGCCAGTGACGTCGGGTCAAGCTCCACGCTGATTGGCTACCGCGGCTAAGCGTCACGCGTTGGAGCGTTGAAAGTTCAATTTTCTGAACTCCGGGCGTTGGTGCGATGGGCGCGTTACTGCGTTTACGTGCGTAATTACGTGCAACTGCCGCGCCTAACGCCCCCAACGCAACGCTTCAACGCTTCAACGCGTGTACCGCGCCTAAACCAATGGTTCCCTATGCAAAAATGCCGATTTTCAACGCCCCTAAAGGTGCGGCCACACCAACCGCGTTACTCGCGTTGGACAACGCGAGTAACGCGCCTAACCTGACGCTTGACCAGTGTGTGGTGGTTCAACGCTTCCAACGCGTCAACGCGCCAACGCAGCTAGATGAGTCCATGTCCATGCAAGTGAACGGAGCGTTCCCTCTTCGTCATAACTATCAAACCAAACATCCTTCACATTCACTGAGCGAACATTATGAAAGTAAAATGCACATTTCTCGCTAAAAATGCTTCCATAAACGCATTTAATGGCGTAACTATGTAACTATTTCCACCCAGAATAAAGAAAAATGTCGGCAGTGGCTGCGCTGGAGTCCGAGGTAGGAAACCCAAACGCCGCCGTGTTTGGGTGATAGAGTTTAGATCGGGTTAGATTAAATAATCTCGGATATAAATAACAATAATCGGGTTAAATAACTTCACATGGTGTGTCTGGTGTGTTTCCAGCATTCGTAGTGTTGATCAGCAGAGAAGCAGTCCGCCAAGACGTTGAGGTTGCTTAGCAACCAGAGACTCTGTCCATGCAAGTGAACGGAGCGTTCCCTCTTCGTCATAACTATCAAACCAAACATCCTTCACATTCACCGAGCGAACATTATGAAAGTAAAATGCACATTTCTCGCTAGAAATGTTTCCATAAACGCATTTAATGGCGTAACTATGTTACTATTTCCACCCAGAAAAAAGGAAGATGTCGGCCGTATGCTTCTGTGCAAGCTCACTACTCTCTGCCAGTGACGTCGGGTCAAGCTCCACGCTGATTGGCTACCGCGGCTAAGCGTCACGCGTTGGAGCGTTGAAAGTTCAATTTTCTGAACTCCGGGCGTTGGTGCGATGGGCGCGTTACTGCGTTTACGTGCGTAATTACGTGCAACTGCCGCGCCTAACGCCCCCAACGCAACGCTTCAACGCTTCAACGCGTGTACCGCGCCTAAACCAATGGTTCCCTATGCAAAAATGCCGATTTTCAACGCCCCTAACGCGAGCAACGCGTTTGGTGTGGCCGTAGCATAACGCGAGCAACGCGGTTGGTGTGGCCGTACCTTAACCACGCTATTGCTGTCAAACACAAAAGCCACAGAAGAGATAGAAATTGAGTCTGCGTACGGAAACACAGACACACACACACACACACACACACACACACACACACACACACACACACACACACACACACACACACACACACACACACACACACACACACACACACACACACACACACACACACACACACACACACAGTTTTGAGTGCAGGCAGGGATTGTGCACTTGTGCAGCAGGCGTCATACATGTGTTACAACAGCGGTTTAATTCCATGTGGGTCTGCATGTCCTTTTATTTTTGGCTTTGATTGTGCCTCTTTGTTTGTTGATCTTCTGTACACACACACACACACACACACACACACACACACACACACACACACACACACACACACACACACACACACACACACACACACACACACACACACACACACACACAGCAGCAGCAGCACAGCCTTTTGATGATGAGTGCAGCAGGAGCCTCTCAAACTCACAATGTGTCCGCCCGAATCACCACACGCGCACAAACACACTGCACGTTTATTCCACACTCACACACACCGACGACTGCGTGGCCTTCCACCTGTGCGCTGCCTCCTCCTTCTGTTGACTTATTTATGTAGCCCTTTCGTCTGGCCCAGGCTGTGCTTCACAAGGGAGGTTAACTTGGCTGTTTGAGCCATGCATTATAGAGTGCTCTGGGGCTGTCTTGGGCATTGGATCTGGTGATTGAAGTGAATCAGCTGGTATAAAAAGAAAAAAATCGAAACCAAAGAAAACACTGAGCCAAAGTTGTGTTTGTTATCATCCCCCCTGCTGAGAAGTATGACTCTCTCTTCCAGACCCCTCCGTCATGTCTGACTTGTTTTTTGTTGCCGTTCTTTTAATTTTTTTCTTCCCTTCCAATGCCCCGCAAACGGTTACCTGGGAAGGCCATCCTACCTTCAGCCCAGGCTACCACAACATTGCAGGCTTTCAGACGTGACATTCAAATGGCTGTTAGGATGGTACTCTTACCACTCTTCTCATGTGGCACCACTCTTAACTGGTAGGCCTGCAAGTGTTAGTGGCAGGTGCGTGTCCATGGCCCATTCAAGCTCCCCAGGACCTGAGGGGTTGAAGGGGGACATGTGACACCAGGTCCGGTCCATGTAGCACCAGGTCCGGTCCATGTGACACCAGGTCCGGTCCATGTGACACCAGGTCCGGTCCATGTGACACCAGGTCCGGTCCATGTAGCACCAGGTCCGGTCCATGTAGCACCAGGTCCGGTCCATGTAGCACCAGGTCCGGTCCATGTAGCACCAGGTCCGGTCCATGTGACACCAGGTCCGGTCCATGTAGCACCAGGTCCGGTCCATGTAGCACCAGGTCCGGTCCATGTGAGACCAGGTCCGGTCCATGGAGCACCAGATCCGGTCCATGTAGCACCAGGTCCGGTCCATGTAGCACCAGGTCCGGTCCATGTCACACCGTGTCAGGCCACCGTACATGAACCGAACAAGAGTGCTGACGGTTCCTGCCCCTTACTGCCGGACCCTAGCGGCTCTCTGACTGTTCTTTTACCTTTTTTCCTCGCCCTGACCGAATTTAAGCATTCCCAAAGGTACTGACAAGACGGAAGCTTTGTCTCTTTTCTTCAGAAAAGACTCTATTGAACAATGTCTCCCACAAAAGGGGACAATAGGATTAGGAATTGAACGCGATAGGAAAATGGAAATGTGTGGTTACATCTCTGTGCGGAAATTAGCTCACATCCTTCTGTCTTTCCACAGAAGCAGTATACAGAATATTTTACAGGCTATACACATTCTTCAGGCATACTTTACACATACTTTATTGTCTCCATACCTACAACAGTTATTTACATTTTTTAAAAGTGCAGCATTTACTCAGCTAAGATAGCACAGATAGCACTGAAACGCTCAGACTTTAATCATGCAGATGGGCCTAATGGCTCCATAGTGGAGTCGGCTAGCATTTAGTACGCAAAGCCATCAGAGGCCGAGAGTATATTTCTGGATGCTGACTACTCTGGGACGCCATCTGTGACTAGTGTCAAGCGGGCTGATGATTATGACTCTGCCTATAAAAAGAGGCCTGCGACATTAAGCCTGAATGCACATCTTAACAAAACCAATTCCTCTTCTCATTATCCAATGGAAATGAGCGGATCCAGCTTTTGTCCCATGGCAAGTGTTGTCTTTCTCCTCCCCTCCACGTCAGCAATTGCAGAAAAAATATGATGTGCCGTCACTGATGACTTTATTGCAAATGAGTTTGGTCATTAAAGTGATCCCTAAAACAAGTTTCTTCATACACTATAGTTCATCAACAAAAACCCATAGTATGTGTTGCATATCAGATAAAAGCGTGTCAATAAATTACAAAAATCTAAAAGGTCCCCAACCTAATCGAGAAACGTTTTATGTCCAAGACACCTTGTCAAGAGTCAAGACAGACCACTTGATGGATGACAGGTAGTAGATCAATTGTATTTCAACTTGAATGAAGCCAACCTGGGCAGAGAAAATGGCTGCTATTGTACCATTCTTCATCTCAAATACTAGCCCCATTCACAATTAATCCTTATGGTATCTGGCCCCCTCAGATACCGATAATTTCCTTCCCGCAGTTGCCATTTGACTGACCAATTTCCGCTATTAACTGAAACGGCAGCTTACACAGAAACCAAACAGGGAATCTTCCATGGAGTCTTGTAAGGGCTATTGTTAGAGGCTAGACGAGTGGGGTGTAATTCAGACTTTATAAAGGGTTAGCCAGGGTTTTTGGACCACTGCTTTTGAAGATACAGAAAGATTCCAGTTGCATTTACATTTGCCACCAGAATCTCCAAAGCTCCCTGTCTTGGTCTACCTTCAGCATTTAATCGAAGTTGCCAATAAGCCCTCATGACAGTCCGCCAGTCAGTCAGTCAGCCCGTCTGTCTGTCTGCCAGGGGATGCGGAAGGACATTGTGCTGGCCAGAGTTGCCAAATGTACCTAATGAGGTGCTAATTAGCCACAAGCTCTCCACTGCGAGGGCTGGCCGGCCTTCACAGAATGGCATCATTAGACACCCACTGACACCCCGCCCCGAAATGTCCCTCACTTTTTCCAGCATCTATTTGGGAGAGCCACCTGATTGTGGAGCGTTTCTGTTTACCGGGCGTCCAAAATAGCCTGTAGCTTAATAGAGCAGAGCACCGAGGCGCAGAATCCAGTGCATCATGGGATTTGGCATAGGAGTAAAGGTGAACAAATTCAGTTGTTTTGGAACAGTTTGCTTCTACTTAATTTGCCTGGCCATTAAAAGTGAATTCTCTGTTTTCTCGTTTCTTTCTTTCACGGGCTCTATCTATCTCAACGAGTATCTTTGTGCTGATTGTTCAGGGTGTGATAGGTAATAGATTGAGTACCTCGTGCACACTGTGCTTACTAATTACCTCAATCCACCCCAGCGGCTTTATAATTTTCATGAACGAAAGTAAGTGTGAATAGATTGTAATGAAAATAAAAGATTGTGTTTTTGCATGTGGGAAATATGAGAGCGGAAACTGCTGACGTGGTAAATAATAAGAAAAGTGATGTACTTTCATCTTTCTGTATTCAAAACATTTGGAATGCTTTGAAAAGTTGTGCTGCCTAAGAAGTGCTGTGTCAAGAAGGGTCCCATGTGTGGTCTCACAATCTTCTAAAGCTTTTAAATAGTGTGAGACGTACAGACAATGGCAGATGGCAGGCTGAGCACTAGAAAAGAGCTGTGTTCCACATAGTTTTCCCATGCTCTGCTGCCAGAAGAGCTCAACTGAATTAATGCTCTCCTGAACGACGTGATGGGTAGCTACACCTGTCTTCACTAACTCTGTGTGTGTTTGGGTGGGTGTGGGCGTGTCTTTGCACATCTGTGTGTGTGTGTGTGTGTGTGTGTGTGTGTGTGTGTGTGTGTGTGTGTGTGTGTGTGTGTGTGTGTGTGTGTGTGTGTGTGTGTGTGTGTGTGTGTGTGTGTGTGTGTGTGTCTCTCTGAGGAGGGGGGGCAGTGAATCAGCCGCCTGCCGGCCTGGTAGAGCCGGGGCCATGCGGGACACAATGGAAGCCTTTGTGCTTCATCATGTGGTCATTACAGAGATGCTCTCATACGAGGGGGGGGGGGGGGGCTGAGCATGGGAACCCATGGGGAACTCAGCACGACCCCCACAAACACAACCCCCCGCACACACACACACACACACACACACACACACACACACACACACACACACACACACACACACACACACACACACACACACACACACACACACACACACACACACTATCTCCACTCCACTCACTCTCTCCCTTTCGCTTTCTCGCTCTTTTCTTCCGGGTTTTTTTTACCTATGGTTATGATGGAGAGCACTAATGCTTTCTGACAGGCAGGCAACACAAAGGATGTACCGTGTGTGTGTGTGTGTTTCTGTGTGTGTGTGTGTGTGAGAATTCGCATGTTTACAGGGAACGTGTGATGACAATTAGTATCATCTATTGTGCTTGGTTGAACCCCTGCTGAACCTTCCAGAAGGAGGCGGTGGGGGGGGGGGGGGGGGTACATGGAGCTGGGGCGATATTCCCACCCCCTCCTACATCCTTGAACATGGGAACGCTGCTGGTGTGTTGTTATGTTCGGATTTTCATGTCTCACAGCTTCTGGGAAGCGGGAACCGCAGTGAGCGGCTGTGGTTCACGGGTACCACCAAGAGCCCTGTGGTTTACCGGTTGTACCATGAGCCCTGTGGTTTACGAGTTGCAAAGTGTGGTAAAGGGGAGGCTTCCGTTTCCTCGTCCTACATTTCAGGCACTCACCGAGCCAGCGAACCATCCCTACTGTTACATAATGGGAAGGAAACATTCCCCTGCGTTCACCAGGACCACCGCTCGCTTGCCGAGCGAACCCAGTGTTTTTTGAAGCCAATGCCGCCCCCTCCCCCCACCCTCCTCCCCCCCTTCTCTCCCGTGACCCACATCGACGGCTGTTTTCCCAGTTGGCAACAGATAACCGTCAGAATCAGTCATTGGAACGGAAGCTGGCACGGCCTCGCTTTTCGGGGGCCTCTGTTTTGTCACCTCAGAAGGCAAAAGGAGCATTTGATGTAATTTCCAATGATAACTGAAATGGGAGTTGGCTCCCCGACTGTGTACCATGTTTTATTTACCAGCCTCGGGCTGCCAATATCCCCCCCCTCAAGCAACGGCGCCAATAACGGATGGCACTGAAGCGGCCGTCCATCTTCCCGAGGGGAGAGATTTGTGTTGTTCATCGCAGAATGCTCTTCTGCTTTATAATGTTTTATTTTTCCTATGCCCTGGAGACAATACATTTCCTCGCGTGGCTACCCTCCCGTATTCAGTTTGAACCCATTCTGCGTTCATAGCATCAAGTGAATGCGTAGGGGGCGGGGGGTGGCTCCGAAACAGCATTTTAAGGATCTGTATCTCCAGTATATTATGTAAACCTTTAGACGCTGAATAAGACATTTGCAAGTGTATATAAGTGCAGGGAACACACTGATGCCGTCCACTCTTCCTCAGGAATTCGGAGAATAACATAACCAACAAAGGACGTCCACTGTGTGTGTCTTGGGCGCCACAGGGAGAGGTGCGGTACAAGCTTCACAGCCCGGCCCTCTGCTCACCACAGGGTCTCGGCGGTTATTGAATCCAGACAGCCGCCGACCGGTAAACGGGATCGAATGAACGAACGCGGCACACCCCGACAAACAGGCCTGCGCTCATTTCCTCGGAAAACACGAACATCTGGAGTCTTCAGGGCTCAGGGAGGAGGACGGCCAGGACCGACGCCCGGGACGTGTCCCCCCGCCCCCCCCCCCCCCCCCCCCCCTCTCTCCCTCTCTCCCTGGCGCTCTGCAGCCGTGAGGAGAATGCTAAGCAGCGCTCCTCCTCTCTCAACTCCACCGCCCCCTGCCCTGCTGCTGCTGCTCAGGGGGTGCGGCGAGACAGTGCCCCCCCCCCCCCCCCCCCCCCCCCCCCCCCCCGCCCGCCTCCTCCCCACCCCCTCTCCCGCCACTTCCTCATGCGTACATCATCCGGATAGTTGGTAAATAGGCACCTCCTATTAATGTTTCATCGGGCGTGACAGTTCCAATATGCCATGTGAGCCGACCAGACATCAGAACCTCGTCCCGCCCAAATTGCTATCCCTTCAAGGTCATTTTTATTTTTTCCAAAACATGACGTACTTCTTTTCCGACTTCAGGTGGGGGGTTGTGATTTCATTTTGCGTAGCGTTAGCCGTTACCTGGGTCTGTGGAGTTCTTCCCCGTGTGGTCGAGTTGATGCAGTCGGAGACTCTGTGGCCTGACTGTGTGAGTCATGTGCTACTCGGGGGATTGAAGGGGTTTGGACAAGGACTGATGTTTGTTTCTCTCTGTCTCCTCCAGGTAAGGTGTTGAACACAGACCTGCGGCACTACCTCAGCCTGCAGTTCCAGAAGGGCTCCCTGGACCACAAGCTACAGCAGGTGATCCGGGACAACCTGTACCTGCGCACCATTCCCTGTGAGTAACACATGCACGCTCATCCCTCTCTCGCCGGCCACTCGTCCACATGGCTCCTCCTCCACAGTGCCATGTGTGTCACCTGATTGGTTCTCAGTGTCAGCGTCACTTTCTCCTTCTTGTAGTGGTTCTTAATGTGCTAATGGCTTACTCCAAACACATCTAGATGTGCTTGTGTATTTGGGACGATACCGTTTGAATACTTGTCACTTCTGTAGGAGTTGTAAGGACAGAGAGAAGAAAAGGGGTGGAAGACAGCACGGCAAAAGGAATGAGGCACGTCCATTGTAGAGAGGAAGATGAGCAGCGGAGGGTATAAAACAACATACAAGCAAGGATATGTTCAGTAAATCTTGACATTGGAAGCTTTAAGAACCGCAAATTGATAAACAAGCTAAAAGTAGCTAGGTCACCCTATATTTCATATTCCAGCCATCAGAATCAGAAAGAGCTTATTGCCATGTAGGTTTGAGCACACGAGGACTTTTCCCTGGTGTGTTGGGTATAAACTACACAGATGCAAACACCCCTAAAAAAAACGAGGTGTGCAAGCGCGTGCGTGCAGAGGTTATTGGAAATAGGATTATGTTCAGGAGGAGCCTTCAAGGGAGGCCCATTGCTGCCCCCCCGCAGATGTTCCTGCACGCTTCAGCTAGACCGGAACCCTTCGAGTTTGCAGTATGAGCACGATGACGTCACCGCCCCGGCTTCTCAATGAACACTTGCAGTAGAATAAGCTGAGCAGTACGGCCGCTCCTAAATCCATGAGGATCATGAGTATGTTCAAAAGATGTGATTTGCAGCTGGCCTTGAGCCCAAAAGGCTAATGATGTGGTACTGGGAAAAAAACAACCATAACAGCCCAGTGATATGTGTCATTTGGCAATGAGTAGTTGGCTTATAACCCCTACGCCACTGGGCCTTTTAGAAGGCTGGAGTCGGACAAGATAGCATTCCCTGCAGATCAGCTGGAAACGCTTCTTGCAACATCCCATCAGGGTTTTTTTCCCCCGTGGAAATACGTCTCTAATTTCCTTCTGCCTTTGTGCAGGGTGAGGCCTCATGGACCTCCTCTTGCATGGGGAGTGAAATCTCTTCTCTGGATCCTCAGAGTGTCTGTTATTGCAGAGCGGTCTGCTCAGCGCGTCTTGCTAGAGGATTCAACTATAGACGGCTTTATGAATATGAAATGGTCTGTCGGAATCGTGGAGAGATGGCAGAGATATCAGATTTATTTTTCCTCATCCTGAAAAGACATTTACCATTTTTGTATTATTCTTCTTTTAGATGAATTACTAAGGGAGCAATCTGACCAGAGGATCTTCCTACCTACATATCAAAAAGCATACGTCCCGTAGGGTAGTCGTATCCCGAGCGTCTGAAGAAAATCCATTTTATCTATTTTCCTTGATCCTGACATTTATGTTTGTTGTTATTATGTATGTTCTTTAATGTTGGCCAAGGCATTACCAGACAGCCTCCGGCAGTGTGCTCCATGCCCTCTGTGGCTGGTGTTTTTCTCCTTTGTGTTGTTATGAACGCTGCCTCTTCACAGAAGCAGACACTCCACACACAAGCTTTTTCAGTGTTCCCTCTTGTGTTGCTGGGGTTTTCTTGTTTGAACATAGTCCGGGGTTTTCTTGTTTGAACATAGTCCATCTGTCCCTATGATGTGACACCAGTCTATAGAATGCATAGTACCTGCAGTATGTCCTCCTTAAATGTTGTTCTGTATCCAATCCATCACTTTGAAGACTTATTATTGCTATTGTTACTATTTTTTTTATTTATGCCCTTCATTGACCTTGATATTCATTTGATCAATATATATGATCTATTTTCTGATTATCAGAACATCCACAGAAGAAGCTCTCATCACATCTGTAATCTTTTTTTTAAAGAAAAGCCTGAATCTATATATTCAATATGGAAGTGATGGGTAACATAAAGGTAACATGAATTGATCTGACATGAATCTAGACTAAATCTATAAACATGGATGAGATGTAAATATGGACTCAAATTGCCCTCTATGGGTTAATGCATGCTATTGCATGGATTCATTGTTACTGGTGGTTTTGGGTTACTACTAGGTAACGCCAAACAAATGCTATCCTATACTAGCCAGAGCATGCAAGGTGCTTAAGCCAAATTTCTAAATGAGATGAAAATGTCTCCCTGGAGCGCAACAGAAGCAGGCATCTTTTCCATGTGGATAGTGGCTGGAACCACTGCCACTTCATCACTTTACATTTCTGTTACTTATTTAGTTTACTTATTATTACTTATTTTTACCTATCCATTTAATTTGTATTGTATTGTTGCTGGTATGTGGCTGTTGAGTTACCAAGCATAAGAATTGTACTCTTGTGTACTTGTACAATACGAATATAATAAAAGCACTTCTGAGTCTGATCTGATAGTGGTTGGACCAGCTCAAGCAAGGGTGTTTGGTATTCCTTCAGAACTGTCCTCTGCTTCCACGCGCACATCAGAAGTGAACTTGATGTGGTGTTGGAGTCTGTGGTTGTGCGCTCTCTGAGGCCTATCTCCCACCAGGGGGCCACCAGAGCGTCCCTGTCAAGACCAGGACATCTGGCTGACTCAGGGGCTTCTGAGGCCACCATTACGAAGGACCAGTCTGGGTCTCAAACTACAAACCCACTTTGGTATAATACCAACAACTGTAATAGCTTTTCTTTTGTTTATCTGGGTCGTAACATGTTTTATTTCATTAGACACAAATAACAATAAGCACAGAACGGAATGCTGGGAATTGGGGCTGTTTAAACAAGCCTCTGTGAAAGCTGAGCCGGTGATTGTCACCGTTTCTTTCTTCCCCATTCTCCCCCTGTTAAGATAGATTAGAAAAAAGAAAAAAACAATTCCAACATTTCCTTTATTCAAGGTGCTTCTACAGGGGTGTGTGTGTGTGTGTATGTGTGGGGGGGGAGGAGTCATATTTCAATCCATAATGTTCCGTTCTCCGTTGCTGTACTACACCCGTTCATCTGTTGAATCTGATCTTTATATTCCTCTTCATTTATTTTTTATCAATATGATATCAGTATTTTCAACAGTAGTAGTGGAGGTGGTGCTTAACTTGGAGAAGAGGACTTACATAAACGGTTAAACCTGTTATTTGATCACCATGATCACCAACATAATTAACTCCTCCCTCACTACTGGTACTGTACCCCTCACTCTCAAGCTGGCTGCCATCACTCCCATCCTGAAAAAACCTGGTGCTGACCCATCTGACCTTAACCATTACCGGCCCATCTCCAATCTCCCTTTCATCTCCAAAACACTTGAAAGGGTGGTTGCCGCACAACTACAGTCCCACCTCGACATTAACAATCTCCACGAACCGTTCCAATCTGGCTTCCGTCCAAAACACAGCACTGAAACAGCCCTAGTCAAAATCACCAACGACCTCCTCCTTGCAGCCGACTCTGGATTACTCACCATTCTCATCCTCCTCGATCTCAGCGCAGCATTCGACACCATCTCCCACCCTCTGCTCCTGGACCGCCTAGCTGGTATTGGGATCACTGGTGCTGCACTCTCCTGGTTTACATCCTACCTCACCGGCCGTCAACAATTTGTTCAACTAAGCAACCACAAGTCTGGGTGTTCAGATATCTCACTGGGTGTCCCCCAGGGGTCAGTCTTGGGTCCACTCCTCTTCACCACTTACCTCCTCCCGCTGGGCACACTCCTCCGTCAGCATGGGGTCCATTTTCACTGCTACGCTGACGACACACAGGTCTACATCTCTACCAAACCCACCGCTGCCATCCCCCCCACCTCCCTCATCACGTGCCTGGAAGAGATCCGGAGCTGGTTGAGCAGGAACTTCCTGAAACTCAATGGAAACAAGACCGAGGCCCTGCTCATCGGATCCAAATCCACCCTCACTAAATCACAACACACCCCAGCTCCACTCATAATTATCGATGGATTCCCAGTACCCTTCTCCTCCAAAGTCAAGAGCCTCTGTGTCATCCTGGACAACACCCTCTCATTCGCACCCCATATTCACAACATCACCCGGACTGCATTCTTCCACCTCCGCAACATCGCCAGACTCCGCCCATCACTGACCCAATCCAGCACTGAAATCCTAGTTCACTCATTTGTCACATCACGCATAGACTACTGCAACGCCCTCCTCACCGGACTCCCCACCAAACTCATCAACAGACTGCAGATCATTCAGAACTCAGCCGCCCGGATCATCACCCGCACCAAATCATCTGACCACATCACCCCTGTCCTCATCCAACTTCACTGGCTCCCAGTACATTACCGCATCCAATACAAAACCCTACTCCTCACCTACAAAGCTCTCCACAACCTAGCCCCCAGTTATCTCTGTGACCTCCTCCAAGAATACACTCCCTCCCGCTCCCTCCGCTCAACCTCTGCTGGACTACTATGTATCCCCACATCACGACTCACTACAATGGGTGCCCGGTCATTCAGCTGTTCAGCACCCAGGCTCTGGAACTCCCTCCCCCCACACATAAAACAATCAGACACCATTACAACCTTCAAGTCACAACTCAAAACTCACCTGTTCAAACTCGCACACAACGTCTAACTGATCACTGTTTTGATTGTTTTTTTGTTTTGTTTTGTCTTGTTTTTGTTTTATTTATTTCTTATTGCTTATGTTTATTTATTTTTACACAATGTCTTGTTTTTTTAAATAATGTATGATGACTATATGCTCTGTAAGGTGACCTTGGGTGTCTTGAAAGGCGCCTCTAAATTAAATGTATTATTATTATTATTATTATTTAATTCTTTAATGCCAAAATTGTAATCTCTCGTGGTACGATGTGTGGTTTCCGGGCATTTATTCTTTCAGTTGATTTCTAAGTGAGAATGTGACCTAGTTAGAATAGAGTGATGCCTACATGAGAGACAGCATAACATTCATTTCATAACAATGTTTCTTTTTTTAATGTCTGACTGCCCAAGGCAGTTATAATTAGTATATATATGTAAGTAACGATGTAAGTACTTTAAACTTGGTGTGCAACAGCCTTCGCTGTAGATTGTGCTGAAGATCTGAAACCTGGTCTTAAAAGAGCAGGAGGATGTTGTAAATTTGCGGGGAGGACCCTGAAAGTATTCCTTTTTAGCATTTCCTACGATGATTAACTCAAGGATGACTTTAAATGGCACTTCCTAAATTTCCCATGAGTAGTGATAACGCCGCTTCCCATATAAAGTAGAAAAAAACCTTGTCAAACGTAATTCACGTTTTTGAAAATTGCCTGATCGTGGCTGACTTATTTTGCCCCCCCCCCCCCCGCCACACACACAGCTAAAGACAGCGATGAGTAGTGTAATGCAAAACGTCATTCTGAAGTGACTTTGTGGGAAGGAGTAACAAGCCCACAGGGCACAGCAGACAACACCTCTGTGACGGCCCACCGGGTAATGTGGTTTGCACAAAGGATATTGCATTACTTGACAATTTCCGCCTCCTGCAGAGCTTTCTCGAAAATTAAATCCCAATCGGCCTTTTCATATTTCCGAACACAAAGGGGAGGGGCTTCTGTGACTCCTTCCTCGTTTCACCAGGCCATCAAACGGCGCCAGGAAAACTAATATTCTGGGAAACATTTATCTCCAAAACTTAATAATCTACTTTAATCACGAATGTTAATGAGTTACATGAGTGGCGAGTGTCTCCAATGCTTCCAATGGGAAATACACACACACACACACGCACACGCACACACAGTAGGTCATGGTTGAAGACTAGCTTCCTTGGCTTGATCCATCCATGCAGTTCATAAGGCACCTACTAACTGGATGGTTTATTCAGGAAACTAGTTCCCAAGTGGCCCGATCCAACCAGCTAATCATTCTTTGATAACCCACATTCTTACTTTGCCTTGCACACTGACATGGTTGCTTTCATAAAAAGTTGGCACGGTTTTCTTCACTTGACTCTGAAAGGAAGAAAAAACTAATTAAAACGTCAAACATTGGTGCACACTTCATTCCAAGATTTAGTAGCTGTAATGTTTTATATTGGGCTTCATTTTCTAGCAATTAGTCTCTCCCCTAACTTACCCTGCCTGACCTGCGCCAGTGTTTATACCATTGGTACAGAATTACTTCTGCCTCCCTCTTCTTCTGTTCAGAAGAGGCTGCAATACATGTCCATTGTCCATACCAAAGCGTTGGCGTATTTACTTGCTAACTCGTTGTTCCTATGGGGATGAAACTAATGTACGGTAAACTTGATTGATTGATGATTCTTGCAAGAGCCCTCATGGAGCCAAGTATTTGCTTTAATAAAGCAGGATCAGGGGAAGACACGCTGGCAGCATTGAACATCAACATTGTTGCTACAATGACTGAACATCTCGTCAGTAGGTGTAACATTGTTTGCAAAATTACACATTAGCCACACTCAGTTGTTTTATAACTCAAAACAATTAAATAGCACAATGGGGGGCATTTTACATTTAGCCACATGGGCCCATCTGAATAATGTCTAAGGTTTCCCGCTATGATCATTGTCGTGTTTTTCCTCGTTTCTTGTTCTACTTGACTCCTGACCTAAAAGAACAGCCCTTAAGCAGCTGATCATTCATTGGCTGTGGTTAACCATTAAAGGACAATGCACTGAACGCAAAGGAGGCCTTTTATCAACTTGAAGGATGTGATCAAATATTCATTGAAGTGATGGAGCTGTCCTGCGAATGCTTCCTTCTCCCTGTCCTCCACTGTTTTAATGTATCGTTGAAGATCACTAATGCAGAAAGGGGTTTGCTGCCAGATTGAATTCACTGGACATTTGTAGGACAAGCTAGAAACTGTTCCCTGGGATTTTTCCAGTTTAAATACGGTGAACAATTATTTGCGACTAAAGGACAGATCTGCCTTCGACGATGAGATGACAATAGAGCAGTGGAGACATCAATAAGAGAACAAAAGCAGCAGTAGGGGTTCAGCGTGTACTTCAACCGCAGAAGAGGGCTATTAAACCTGGAGTGGACTCCCGGGCCCTGAGCTCAGCCAACGCCGGGCCGTTCAATCAGAACCCTGCCCTGTTGTGACCAGCGTGCAGGTTGTCTCGTCTCCTAACTGTCTGTGTGTGTGTGTGTGTGTGTGACCCCCACCATTAGGCACCACCCGGCAGCCCAGAGAGGGGGAGGTCCCTGGCGTGGACTACAACTTCATCAGTGTGGGCGAGTTCCGGGTGCTGGAGGAGAGCGGGCTGCTGCTGGAGAGCGGCACCTATGACGGTACGGCCCCCACCTGTGTGTGTGTGTGTGTGTGTGTGTGTGTGTGTGTGTGTGTGTGTGTGTGTGTGTGTGTGTGTGTGTGTGTGTGTGTGTGTGTGTGTGTGTGTGTGTGTGTGTGTGTGTGTGTGTCTGTCTGTTTCTTCTCCCGTCCTTCCAGCAGAACCGCGTTTCCTTAGATGGATCCGGGCATCGACTCTGTAGCAGAAAAATCCTGGAAAGAGCTGATGTAAAAAAATAAAAAACCTACGCAAAGGCCGGGCAGCGTAGCATAATGACATACTTCCTAAAAATAGGGCAGCGCTGAACGTCGTTGGAAGAAGCATCGATGTTTGTCTGTATACTCTTGCTCTGTCCCACTCCATTACACTCTGCCTCTGGGGAAGACCTGGGCCGGGATGAATGCCCCCCCCCCCCCTCCCCCCAGTCAAGCCCCCTCCCCCCAGCCTGTTGCCTATCGCTGTTTATTGGGTCACGCGGCGATGCCAGTCCACACATACACAAAGCACCAAACCAGGTCACCGTGGCTGGTTATGCGTAGTGGCGCTGTGTTGGAGCAGTGGGAGCGCGGCGTGTCCCCAGGTGACTGCGAGGCTATTTTAGCAGAGAGAAGCAGGTCAGCCCCGGCAGCGAGGCGGAGCACCTCACCTGGCCCCTAGATCAGGCCCCCCGGCAGACGGTGGCCCCCCCAGCCGGAGAGAGAGCACCCCGCCGCCGTATAAATGATGGATGCGTAGAGGTCGGCCCGGGCCCCGTCCTGCCTAATGGACCTCCTAGTGGCTCAGCCTGCAGAGGCTCCCCGGGGCCAATCGCTTCAGGGGCCCGCCCCCGTGACCTCCACACGGCCCCCACTGCGGCACTGAGGAGGGAAACGTTGTGAGGACAAACATACCCTCACTGACATGCTAGCACTCAACCACACACGCACGCAGGCACTCAAACACACGCACAAACCACACACACGCATGGACAGAAACACGCGCACACACACACACACACACACACGCATGAACAGAATCACACACACAGGCAAGCACACAAACGCATGGACAGGAACACATGGAACCAAGAACACACACACACACACACACACACACACACACACACACACACATGGAAGCAAGAATACACACGCACACACGCATGAACAAAAGCACACACACGCACATAAATGGACACAAGCCTGCGCATACACACATACGCCCACACATGCACACACACATAGCGGAAGAGATGATGAGAAAAATTGAATGTGAAGTTCATGTGTGAGTTTAATAATGCAGATCCTGAACAGTGTTTTAAGTGGTATAGCAGTATAACGAAGAGCGTTTCCGGCTGGTAGCTTCTGAACTCAAAGCTAGGCTGTTAGCCGTGACTAATCCCCCAGACCTGTGAACCAGATCAGCCTGATCTTGTAGTTTCATAGTTTTAATCCGTCACTAAGACACACACGTACACTTCTCTGAACCTCTAGAGGCGGTCCGGGAGCGTTTCACAGATCTGTCTTTTCATTTTCTTTATGTGCAAGTCTCTTTAGAAATAGTAGAATGTTATTCAGAGACAGATTAGATGGATATTTAACCAAGCATAATGCAGGCAAAATTGTCGGGTCTTTTTTCTTTATCATTCATCACTTGCGATGCACACAGTCAGCGTGCATCACAATTCACCCTGACTGCATTACAAGCGAGTCCGGGTGTCAAACATTTACATTTTTTATTTGAATAGCATATTAAGAAAGCAATGCATTTCAAAGTTGGTTGCAGCAAGAAACACCGTTACACTTTTTGTCCTATGTTGTCTTTTGAAGTCTTGCTGAAAACCAAATTGCCCTTAGGGGACAATAAAAGCTTGAAGTAAGTTATTAGAAAAACTATTAGAAATAACTTGATACAGCAAATGATACAGCAGAAGATTTAAAGAAAGAAAAAGCTTAGCTAGCTACCTAGGTCGCAATTGATTGAAAGGGCTCTTAAAGTTGGAATAGAACAATTGCAAGATAGAGGGGTCTGACATTCAAAGGATCTAGCGTTGATCGGAGAGAAAGATCATTGTAACAGACTGGATATAAAGTTGAATTGCCATTAAGAATATCCTATCACTAATGTAAACACTCTCTCTCTCGCTCACTCACTCACTCACTCACTCACTCACTCACTCACTCACTCACTCACTCACTCACTCACTCACTCACTCACTCACTCACTGATAGAGGGGCACAAGATGCAGCACAGAGCTCTTGAAGCCTGTGATTTTTTTCTGGTGTTCTCCAAGACATCAGCCGGTGATTGTTTTCTCCAGAGTAAAAGTGCAGAAACTATTCAGCTATACAATTACAGGTTTGCATATTGACTTGACTCTCGTGTGTGTGTGTGTGTGTGTGTGTGTGTGTGTGTGTGTGTGTGTGTGTGTGTGTGTGTGTTCGCAGCTGTAAGGTTTTTGTCAAGAAATGTGTGTCTAAGATACAATGTACCAGCAGCTGTTGTCTGCACTGCAGATGGAAACAAAAACAAAATCACAAACTCTTAAGTGGATAGACGCACACAGAAATCGGCGCATGTTGTGGTGTGCTTCTATCGTATTTTTATTTTATTTTATTTGCAAGTGGTATGCTAAGACATTTCTTTGATCACTGAAAAAAAATAAGTACATGGCTAATTTAAACATTAGACTGACAGACTGACAGTTCAATTTCAGGCTTCGTCTGGAATTTGGAAGATGTATCTGTATATTTGTCAAGTCACATTGTCAGTTAGGATCAGAACGATGGGTCACGCGATGGGTGAGCCTAATGGGCCGAACAAGTAAACTAGATATTATGCCCCAGACAGGACGAAAAGGAAAGGCAGACATTGTTTTGATGGACATTTGGGAGGATATATTAATAACTGGTAAAAATGACATTATTTTTATTTGGGTTATGGTTATATATTTATTTTAACAAAAAGATATTAACGAATCAAGCTTTCCAAAGAACTTCTATCTGTTTGTGGCGATGTGATTCCGACAACACACAACAAACCACACGCTGATTGTATTTAGTTTTATATTACAGACGGTCGTTAAATTAGATTGATTCGTTTAAGAGACATTCAATATTTTTGGTTTGTTTCAGACAGACGGAACACACAATTATTTGTGCGATGATGAATAAATGAGGTCCAATAATCAATTTGAGAGACAGTCATTAGGGTTCAAGCCTACTTATTTTATTATAGTTGGACTGTTTTTGCTACTCGACACGTCAATCACCCAGAGAATAACCCCTCAAAGAAACACCTGAGAACAGAGAAAATATAGTGTTTAAACGCCAAGCCCACGCAATAGAAAACCTTTATAGATGATGGATCGCATCTCCCTTTCAAATGGCTCGATGTCACTTCTGTCAGACAAATGATCAGCACAGTCTTCTCTCTTTTTCTCTCTTTCTCTCTGTCTCTCTCTCTCTCTCTCCCTCTCCTTCTTCCTGGCTCTCTCACTCGCTCGCTCCCTCTCTGTCTCCCTGGCTCTCTCTCCGTCTTCCTGGCTCGCTTGCTCATTTGCTACATCTGCCCGGCCATCCGTCTGCACTTGTTGCGGTGCCAGCAGTTGGGCGTGTGACAAAGGGTGGGAGCCAGGCTGGCAGAGACGGATAGCGGGCGACTGTGAATCCCACGCGTCAAGCGCTTTTTGTTCCAAGAGTCTCCCTATTGTGACGGTTATTCACTGAGTAATACGTTTCATCAGCCATGTGTGAACGTTACATCGCGCATGACGAAAAATGAATCAAAAGTGCCCGTGGGACACCGCGGCGTGGTATCTCACGTTCTCACTCGCAGACGGGACTCATCAAGTATTGATTTGAAGGAATCCATGTGTGCTCGTTGTTGTGTTGAACGTGGCTACGCTAGTCTTGCACGTCAGACTTTGGATCTAAAGTCTGAAGACAGACAAGCTCAAATCTGGGTCAACGCAGAGTTTCACTTTCTTTCACAAAGTAGTAAACTGTATAAAAGTCTGTTTAGGTTTTGAATCAACGCCGTGCAGACTGGCCACTGTAGTAAGACACTTTGTACACAAAAGTGTACAAAACCCGACACTGCTACAGAAATGACCCTCCCCCACCTCTCAAACAGCTTTGCAAATTCACGACCACAAAATATCTTGGGACTGCTGCTGAATTATACATGACAGCAGTGGATGGCTGCCTAGGATTGGGATTTCCTTGACTTTAAATGTCCTTGGGGAGACCACCCTGTCTGTCTTGCTTCTCAGGCCACCGGTGTGTTCAAGCTGTCTTTAGAGAAGTGCTAATGCATTGCCAGGTTGTTTTTGGATGGTGAAGCCCTTAAAGGTGTTGTACGTAAGGGCAAATTTAGATTTTCTTTTAGTTTTTCTTGTTTCTTACCAATCAGGTATCTCCTCGCTGATTGAGTCCCTATCAAAATTGATTCAAATACAGTTCCGATTGGTTCAGGAACACTATCTTGCCCAGTAATAAAAGGTGTGTGTGTGTGTGTGTGTGTGTGTGTGTGTGTGTGTGTGTGTGTGTGTGTGTGTGTGTGTGTGTGTGTGTGTGTGTGTGTGTGTGTGTGTGTGTGTGTGTGTGTGTGTGTGTGTGAGAGACATGCAACACAGTTGGCTGAGAGGATGAATTGTACCATTATCAGGGTCTAGTGTAGCATTGTCTTTCTTCCAAGGAGCTGTGTACTACAGGACCCAAGTCTGTTCTTCTTTGCTCTCAGGGTCTTTCTTTACAACATTCAAAATGCACTTACAGCAAAGTGTGTAAAGTAACCATGAAAGCGCAGACAATAGATATATTCCACATGTTTCCGCTTCTAACAGATCACATTTGAAAGCCAGAAGTTGTCATCCAAAAACAGACGCATCAGAAATCTTTGTCTCATCAGTGTAATTACAGTGCTACCCATCAGGGGCCTTTGTGATACAGCAGCCTGGTGCTCAGCTCAGTCACACAGCCCATGGCTCACTTTAGGCTAAGCTCCCCGTCCGGTCCACCTTCTCCTCCACAGAGGCCGTAGCACCAAGCAATAACCCAGCCCTAATTCACCTTCTCCTGATTCACCGTCCTTTCATTAAACTCACAAATGAATTGTGAATTGGAAGCGGAGTGCAGTCTTTTTGGACCAGATGCTAATACTGTGGGCCTGTGGGGGATTAGAACGGTTTATTGTACAAATCAAAGGAATGGAGTGTGTTTTGTTTCTGCAGAGCTCTGACCCACAGCAGAGAGTCTAGATTAGAGTTGTTTTTGGGGAGTTACCAGTTATCTCAAAGTCATTGTTAAACATTGGAGTCATCGTGTCGTCTGGGATTCTTTCTATTTCTCTCTGTTCTTTAATTTTCTAGCTGAGCAGTAAACGTCGATATTCTCTAAAAAGACGCCACAAAATGAATCACAATGTTGCTCATGGTAGAAATTCTATCCAGTCATAATGAAAATGAAATGGAATCAGCTTAATCAAGTGAACAAATGACATTTCCACTGAACGCAGAATGTCTATGAGGTATTATACATTGTGTGTGCCAAGCATACGCATTATGTATTTAAATTTTAATGGAGCGCATTAAGCTTCCTGCAAATATTCATTGCACTTCCTCTCTCTCTTGGTCGCTCTCTCAATCTCTCCCAGCTGCCTCCCTTCAGTACTCTCTCTACGTGCTTCTATGCTGCATCTCTTTGCCTCGCACCATCGGTGCAGAGTACATCTCAGCACCAGCGCCTTCCCCCTGATGTGCAGAAAGGCAGTAGAAATTATGTTTTCCTATCAGGATTCAGCTCTGTCTTTAACGCTTAGCAGCTTCGCACAAACACACCAGTGGTTTGATGCTTTACCATTAAAGGGGAGGGAGAGAGAGAGAGAAGAAAAATAACAACCAAACAAACCGACGCAGTGGATCGATGTTCTTTTCATTCAACGTGTTGGCTCTCAGTATCTCAGTTAGAGAGAAGGGGTCATCGTGAGCAGGGTCATCTTTCTCTCTTTCTCTTGAAAGAAAGAAAGTTTCATTGCAACCATTAGCGCACACACACACACACACACACACACACACACACACACACACACACACACACACACACACACACACACACACACACACACACACACACACACACACACACACACACACACACCATATCTCTCTCAAAACCATTATGCACAGAATGCAGCTATACAGGAGTCGAGTCAATATGCAAACCTGTAATTCTCTTGCTGATAGGTTTCTTCACTTGAAAGTCAACTCACAAAGAACAGATGCACACACGCACACACACACTGGAAGACAAGCATTCACTAAACCACAAATCTTCTCAGGATGGGGTGCTGTCTGCCGTCTGTAGGGCACCCAGATGACCGTAAAGGCAAGCGGTCGGACCTAGAGGAATAACTCAGGGGTTCTGGTCCATGGCTTGGCATAACGCCTGGATTCAACCGTTCATTTGGGATCACGCGCTGTAAATCTCCCCGTTCAATTTGGGGCGTTGGCCTTTTGCGCTGAATGCACCGTCACTTCAAGCTCCCCTTGTCGTCCTCTCCATTGATTTTGGCCTGCTAATGCCGTCCTCTGACTGTCCAATGTGGACGCATGTTTGCGTGCCCGAGGGACTAAGTCCGACGATGTCTGTGTGTGTTTTCCTAAATTCTAATGTCTCTGTCGATATTCTGTTTTACATACAGTAGGTGGCCACCACAAAAATAGTTAGTCTAGTCGCCGCAATTCTTGTATTATTGGGGTGTGACTAGTAGCTGGTGCCCATCCCCCTGTTCGGTGCCTGTTCCTCCGAGTCTAAACTGAGCTTGTCCCCGGTCGGCACCCAGGGAACTACTACGGGACGCCCAAACCCCCCGCCGAGCCCAGCCCCGTGCAGCCCGACCCAGTGGACCAGGTGCTTTTCGACGAGGAGTTCGACACCGAGGTGCAGCGCAAGCGGACCCCCTCGGTCAGCAAGATGGACCGCAAGGACAGCGCAGCGCCGGAGGAGGAGGAGGAAGAGGAGCAGCAGCGGCCGGCCCTGGTCAACGGCGTGAACGGTGAGGGCCACATACCATTGTTCACTGTGCTTTTATTTTGAAAAGCCTGGTGTTTTACTTTAGGGCTTAAGGTGACGAAAGCAAGGAAGAATAGAGATTATCAAGATTTTTCGATATGTATCCAGCATATTTCGAGCCATATCGTGGCCATTTTACCTTCACTTTAAATCGAAATTAGTTTTTTTATGAAGGTTTTTTATTTTCAAACAGGCTAAGGCCAACAAGACTCATTAAATTCAAATTCAAATTCAGGTTAGCTGCTGTCCCCAGGCAACCAGGGGTCTGTATTAGCATCTATAGAACACATCCCTGTCTTCTACCTAGTTGCACTAATTTGATTGGATAACGGCAATCAATAGGTGTGGTTTATTTTAAGGAAAATGTGTTTTGTGTCCAAAGGAATTTGTGTTTGTGTACAATGTGTAATTTGCAAAATTCATGCACATGTCGCTTTAATGGGATTCGGTTGAGTTACGATAACATGCTGACCCTGATCCTATTTAATTGTATGTTTATTAGGCTTTGGTATTAGTTTGAATGTAATATGTACGGTTGTGCAGTGATGTTGATAGGTTTTCAATGTAGTGAGTCCCCGGGACCCACAGGTGGCGAGTTGGGTGGGTCCCTGAGAAATTCAATGGGTCCCGACTCCCCAGTTTAAAAAATGTGTTTCTTTTTTATTATTATTCTATTTCTTAAATTAAATTAATAGTGTTAAACTCCTTGATGGTGGTATGATATGGTTAGAGCTGGAGTACTCAACCGTTCATGTTTAACACTAGAAACGCCGGGCCATTTTTACTTACTCCGAGCGCCGCAAGAGGGGTCAAATGACCCCTAAGTCATTTTAATGAGAGGCTGTGCATTTGCACATAATGATCACTAGGTGGCGCCAATGAGCTATTACCGCGCGAGCGCCACATTTGTGTGTGTGTGTGTGTGTGTGTCACAAGCCTAGTCCTCACGATTTTGTCATAAATGTACATATATTCAATCAGAAGGATTGCAAAAAAATCCTGTTTGATTTGCTCATTCGACACGAATGAGCACAGCATCGAGCAGTGGAAACGTGGGTTTATTTACTATGAAGTTCGTATTTTTAATTGTTGAAATGAAATCAGCGGTGACAAGCTAGTTGTTTTGGTAGCGGCTAAATTAGCATGTCGCGATACTTTGTACAGGGGATCACGTCTGCGCCGAGTAGATGCGCAGAGGGTTGAAACAGCGCTTGTCCGATCTGCTCACAAGAAGGTTTCTTTGGCCAGTTACTGTGATCAAACACGAGTTGTTTAATGTTCACAATGTATCGTTTTTCATGGGGAAAATGAGATGCGTCCCCGGGACGCATGGATAGTGAGTTTAGTGCGTCCTTTCAGATTTTAATGCGTCAGGGACGCAGGACGCGTACCTAGCAACATCACTGTTGTGGAATCTTTGCGGCTCTTTCCTAAAGTTTCGGATTACTGAGTGCAGACACACATTCACTGATAAGCCCGCTAATCTTCCCAGAATGCAAAGCACGCCCCGCTTGTCTCTCTCTCCACAAAATGTCCCCTATTTTCGCCGCGGCTATTTCATCCCGCCAAACCTCCTAGGGATTAGCTGTTCTGCATCAGAGGTCAGGAGCAAATCACAGCAGTCATAGTCCAGCCGTGATCAGTGGCGGGTCCCTCTGGTCTGAGATAGATTTGTTTTGTCCTTGTTTCGTGTTCCCAAAAGGTAATCCTGACTAACAAACTGCATAAAAAACAAAGTCAAAAAACTTTAGAGGCCCTGTGTGTCCAAGCCAATGGTGTCACAGTCAATGGTCTCACAGCCAATGGTGTCACAGTCAATGGTCTCACAGCCAATGGTGTCACAATCAATGGTCTCACAGCCAATGGTGTCACAGTCAATGGTCTCACAGCCAATGGTGTCACAATCAATGGTCTCACAGCCAATGGTATCATAATCAATGGTCTCACAGCCAATGGTATCACAATCAATGGTCTCACAGCCAATGGTATCACAATCAATGGTCTCACAGCCAATGGTATCACAATCAATGGTCTCTCAGCCAACGGTGTCACAGCCTATGGTGTCTCAGCCAATGGTGTCTTAGCAAATGGTGTCTTAGCAAATGGAGTCGCAGCCAATGGCGTCACAGCCTGTGGCATCACAGCCAATGGTTTCACAGCCAATGGCGTCACAGCCAGTGGCGTCACAGCCAGTGGCGTCACAACCTGTGGTGTCTCAGCGAATTGTGTCCCAGCATATGATGTCCTTAGGGCTGATTATGGTTCCACGTCGACACAACGCAAGGGGGTTTAGAAACCCATTACGTCCTTGCGGACCCTCCTTGCGTCCAGCGCAAGGGCCTGACGTGCTGCTCCCAAAAATTGTAACCTTGTGTCGAGGCAACGCAGCAGCCAGGGCTGTGATTGGTCCACTCACTACAACCCGAGGCAGAACCAAAACAGGTTCACGACTGCGTCAAAGCGTCTGCCTGGTCATTGCGCGGCGTCGACATGGACCCATAATCAGCCCTTAAGCCAATCAGTTTAGAATTACAGCGTGCCCACGATTTGGCACGCTGAATTTGCCACAGTTGAATTATTTTGATCAATAAATCAAATCCAAATGCAATTCTAAAATGAAATATGCAATTAAGCATTTACAAAGAAAGCTGGTTGCCCCGTTGGGTGACTAACATTCTATCAAAATTCCATGTGTCCAAGTCACTTCTTATACATTTGAAGACCAAACTCACAGCTCCAGAGCGGTGTATCGGCCGCTGCTCCATCGTTACCATGATTTGTTCGGTGCGATGAGTCGTCCTAGCGAGCCGTCTGTCAGTCAGGATGCCTGCTGTCACTCCCAGCTCCACCATGCCCCTCCACGAGTGCAGATCCGTCTGCAGCACGTCTGGTCTCCCGCGTGCGATCCTCAGCTCTCATCAGCTCATCTCATGAAAATACGGTTGACAGCCGCACCCGTGTCACACCAAACATCGCCTCTCTAGGTGAATGCAGTGTGAGGAACTTCTTTTGGGATGTTTTTACCGCCAAGATTCTTCTTAATGAATTGTGATAATACTTAGAGCAGGCGAGAAGATTCCTCTGTCACACAACCATCTAGGTTGATCCCTGTTGTTTTGATCCATAATGTGCGTAGAAGGACATCCAACCAAATCCCTATTGAATACTACTACTACGTAGGAGATAGAGCTGCTCTATAACCGTGTATGCTGGGGATTGAGCAAGAGGGAGAGACGGCACAGGAGGGAGATGATCGATGTGACATCTCTTCAGGCCTTAGGCAAACGCAAACAAGGAAGGGAGCAGACCCGAGCCATTGCAGGTCAACACCACGTGCAGAACGACGTAGCCCTTTGTATTGCTTAACTTAGAGGGCTCTAGCCAACGATTCTGTGTCGGTTAAGGTTTGTCAATAGGTGGGGGGGGGAGTGATGCATGACCAAAGGGCCCAGCAGAAGGCTGCTACCGCAGTAGGAGGTGCAAGAATGTGTGTACGGCTGATGGTCACGCCATAAAGAGGTTTTTCTAGTAAACAATGTGGGTGTGAACGACGCCACACGCATTACACAGACCTACAGAGGATTTGGTGGGTCTGCTTAATGAGGGGAGAGCTAACAGAGTTTAATCTTTGTTGTGGTTGGTACTTTTTGGTTGTTTTACTCTATACTATATATTTTTTCTTGTCATGTGGTTGTTCTCTGAGCACATACCTGCCCATTCACTCTCCGGTGATTGTACCTCACTCGCGCCGCAACCAAACTGAGGCAGTGTTCTATGTAAGGAGGCAGAGAATTAAAACACAGATAAATGCATAAAGACTGACAAGCCTTTATGTTGCATAAATATGCATGCATAAATAGTTGTTAAAAAATAGAAAAATATATCAATACACACAGGCAACCGTGCAAGCATGTATTCACAAGCATGTGCACACGCACACACGTGCGCGCATGGCATGCAAACAGCCCCTGTGATTATAACACGTTTGGCGCGTGGCGCTCCAGGCCGGGCACTAAGGGTTGCTCAACTCCACTCTCGCCTTGGAGGCTCTTCCCGGATCATCACTGCTGACATTCAAATCCTATGTGTGTGTGTGTCTCTCTCTCTCGTTCTCTCTCTCTTCTCTCTCTCTCGTTCTCTCTCTCTTCCCTCTCTCTCTTTTTCTCTCTCTCTCTCGTTCTCTCTCTCTTCCCTCTCTCTCTCTCTCTCCTCTCTCTCTCTCTCTCTCTCTCTCTCTCTCTCTCTCTCTCTCTCTCTCTCTCTCTCTCTCTGTCACTGTCCCTCTCTTCTGTGAAGTGTAGTGACAGCGTATACTCCAGCCCTAGCAGCAGTAGTGGTGTATACAGCAGCAGGGAGAAGCAGGGGAGCCATGCATCACAGCATCAATGGCTACACGCACTCACCTCCTGTCTCCCTGTCCTTCTTCCACCTCCCGCACCTCTGCTCCCGACCACGCCCCTTCTCCGTGTCCCTCCCGGCCGCCTTCATCCTGTGCCCGTCGCCCGCAGAGCACCCGGACCCCGATGCGTCCGAGTGGAGGAAGTCGGTGCCCAGCTACAGCCAGTCGGCCTCGGCCATGGACCCACAGGCCTGGGCCGCCCTGTCCCGGGACGAGAGCCAGGACCCCCTACCCAAGAACATGGAAATGGCCTACACAGAGACCGGCATGGTCTACTTCATCGAGTGAGTAGTCCCTCCAGGCTTATTACTTTCTGTTCCCTGTTTTAAGCCTGTCTTCCCCACCAGGAAGAGCGTAGTGTGGCTGGCCAAGTTTGGGTTTGCTGTTAGCTAATTACACGCTCACAGATCCCCGCCTCCAGCAACATAATTCTTCTCGACAAATATGGAGCACAGGAAAAGTGAAACAACCAGTTTTCCCGCAGATCGGAGCTAGTCTGCCGTCTGACTGATTTGTTTGACTATTATCTTGCTAAACACAATACACATTGAGCCTCGCCGGAGCCTTTTGTGGTGGGGCGATGATGAAGCCCCGCCAACCTTGGCCTGTCCTCTGTGGTGAGAACAAACGCTTATTTTCGCCTGTTTGCGTTGGAGCTCCCCTGCCTTTTCACCTCTCGTCTTTACAAATGTTTGTGGTCGGTTTGACGTTGTCAAACTCTGTCTTGTTCCCACTCGCTTTTAAACCAAATTTCATCATGGTCACCTCTACAAATCTAGTCCCAAGAGACGGCTTTGTGCTGGGCAACAGTGTTTGGAACAAAAGTGGTTTTGAGACGAATGACGTTTCTTTTTACCACCGTCTCCACCCAGCCACCGTGGCTCGCAGCTATTTCATGTCCTGGATCCACTTCAGCGTTTTATTTGATGTGAGGTTGAAGTTTGGGTTTCTTTTGTGGCCCATTTATCGGCGTAACGGGCCTCTGTTGTTTACTTTTGGTGTGACACACAGACAGCATTTGCCCAGCATCAACTGCTCGTCCCTACCCCATCAACAGGCCATTCTTCCAGCTGAAGAACCCTCTGACTTAATGGAGCTCTCTGGCTCCATCACGCTCCTCGTTCACCTTCCACTCACCCAACGTACCCTCCTCTTCACTGCTCTTCTCTTGTTTACGTTTCTGATACTGGGTCCTCCCACCCTTTGCTCCTTGTTGCTGATATCTATGATCTCTCCATGTTTCTTTTCTCCCTCATTCCCCTTCATCTACACAGCCTAATCTCCAATCACAGCGGGAGGAGCTCCCTATTTAATTTCGTCATATTTAAAGAATTAAAGGGAAACAGTTTCTTACTGGCTGCTTGGAATCGGCCAACAGCCTCTGGGCAAAGTTTGCAATTGATGTTCACAGTGCAAAAGACACTGCTGCAAAGTCACTCATTTATGGTTCAGTGTTTTCAGATCGCTGTCTCTCACTCACTGAATCATGCTTCACTGAATCTCTCTCCCTCTCCCTCCCTCTCTCCCTCTTTCTTTCTTTCTGTCTTTCTGTGTCACAGCCACAACAGCAAGACCACAACGTGGCTGGACCCAAGGCTGGCCAAGAAGGCAAAGCCCCCTGAGAAAGGCGACGATGGAGGGGAGAGGATGGCAGCCCATCAGCCGGTTGTAGGTGGGTAGCACCATGTCCTCCACACACCACACCCGACCGCATGCATGCATCCAGTTAAACCAGCCCACTACCCGGGACCCCGGGTAATGCCCCTCCCTCTATAACCACTAGCAGCTAGTTACTGAACCCCTGTATGGAGTTCATCAGTGGGATGTCTCTGTTAAAGGGCAGCCCTACAACCCCCCCCCCCCCCCCCCCCCCCCCCCCCCCCCCCCCCCCCCCCCCCCCCCCCCCCCCCCCCCTCTGGATAGTATCATGGAAATACACTCAGTTCTTCATGGGGCGCTCTTGCTACAGTACGCTTATGCAATCCACACGCATTCACAAGCACACTTTACTCATCAAACCCCTACCCCCCCCCAACCCCATGGAGGGAAGGGTGGTGTCTCTGAGAAGCTCTACAACTACGACTCCCATGATTCCAAGCTGTGCCGCTGATCCCTTTCAACACACATCGTTATCGTGGCTGTTCAGTCAATTCTCTCTCTCTCTCCCTCCCCTCAGATCTGCCCTATGGCTGGGAGAAGATTGAAGACCCCCAGTATGGCAGCTACTACGTGGAGTGAGTACTACTTTGCTCTCTCAGCGCCTCCTGGTGGCGGCTGTCCCATACGTGGGACATACAGCAGCAGAGTTAATCCTCATTAACATAATGGTCACCGTCGCACGCTAAATGACCCCTTCCTAATAATCCCTTCAAAGGGAAAACAATCACGCCTGCCCACTGCCAACATTAAATATAAAAATTATATTTTTATATATTACAACTCTGATGCGCTCCCATGTGCGAATCAGATCTTATCGCGTAGTATTCTAACTAATAGAAATACTAATTACTACATTTCCATTTAAGACGAGATTTGGACCGGGAACAATCCATAAGACTAGTATTTAGGCCAACATGTCACTCTCCATCTAAATGACGTTGTTTAGGGGTCTGGGTTTCGTTTTCCTCCGTTGTCTTACCCTCGTAGTCTTCCCCCGGTAAGTCGTGGCTACGATGGCTCCATTGAACGGGCCCTGGTCCAGCAGGGCTGCCACGCTTACGTCGGTGCTACTCAATCAGTGTCATGTTTGAAACGCTGATTAGCATAATGGACGGACACGGTCACGGAGGTGATGCATCGGGACGCCGCGGGCCCGCTGGTAATGGGTGGTGCGCTTGAGTTGCTTCTGCTGGTGGTGGTGGTGGGGGGTGTCTCTTGTCAGTTCAGGCTGTTGCCAGGGGGGGGGGGGGGGGGGGGGATGGGGAATCACCGTGCAGAGTAGGGTTGTGAAACACCCCTTTTTTTTTTTTTTATGCTTCATAAAGTGTCCGCCGATATGAAGCCGCGCTCCGAGCCATTAGTTTTGACGACCCGGTGGTAGGCGGGCGCAGACGGTTGGGGCTAATCGGAGTGCGTGTGGTGACGTTTCATCCCTCTGGTTTCCCCTTAGTGTCGTGAAATGCACACTTAGTGTCCCTTTCACTGTGCATCTTGGAAATGGCCTGTAAATGAAACAGAATTCAAACCGCTTTGACCTTGTTTTAACCCCCTGGTTCAGAAAATAGAGAGAGAGAGAGAGAGAGAGAGAGAGAGAGAGAGAGAGAGAGAGAGAGAGAGAGAGAGAGAGAGAGAGAGAGAGAGAGAGAGAGAGAGAGAGAGAGAGAGAGAGAGAGAGAGAGAGAGAGAGAGAGAGAGAGAGGCTTGATGCACTGAGTGTCTGACTGCACTGAGTTCTTTTGAGAGCCAAGGAGTGGAAAGAAAGGGAAGTTATTCCAATCTAATCAAGAGCGGAAACAACGGCGCAGTGTCTCATTTGAGTACCATCACAGCAAGAGGGAGGGCTCCAGAGAGAATGAATGAGAAAGGGCCCCTGGGACGTGGGTTGAGGTGTGTGTGTGTGTGTGTGTGATGAGACCGTTTATTGCAGAAGAGGTCATACAAATTGTACCGCTTCATTCCGGGTTTTTTTTATCGCGCCAATTTTCTTGTTGTAATTGTTTCTGAATGGAAGGAAATGACGTGGACCGTGCCACACCATGCGTCATTCCTTCCCCAAACCGGGGGGGCTGGAGACTGGAAGGCAGGGGTTACGGGAGGAGGGGGAGAGATGGAGAGGTTATTTAGAGAGGAAGAGAAGCGCTCCGGGGGGCTTTTGAGTCATGCTGATAAGTAATAAACTACAAAGACTGAAAGTCAGAGCCAGAAAGTCGGAACCCTGGTGCATGCACGCACACGCACACGCACGCACACGCACACACTCACACTCACACTTAGCATTAGCGTCTCCAGTTTGATGACTCATCGCACATCATGGGTACATTTATAAACATGGGTCCCAAGGCCCCCCCACAGGCAGATATGCCCTCAGAGTAGAAGTGCAAACTGCCATGGAAAAAACTATCTTCCACGGAAATAGGGAGCTACATCTCTCTCTTACATGCTTGCAATAACTTTGCCCATTTTAGCAAAACTTCCGCCATGGAATTTCCAAAAATGGAAAAGAAAAGTTTGGAAAGTTTTAGAAAAAAGGGATACACTGTGAATCATAGGAGCAGGTGCAAGGGGCGTGGACGCCCTCTGTCAAAACTCACGTACCCCTTGCTAGAGTCGGGGTGCCAGCCAATAGAAAACCACCACTCTAGAAATCGTTTTTTAACCGGAAATAGCCACATTGTTGAAGTAAATTTAGAGTAATTATTGAGAGTAAAAATAATCTGCGGTCAGATTAGCTTCTAAGTAAATTTAGAGTAAATTTACTGTTTAGCAACAGCAGTTCTGTTCGGGTGAGACCCAACACTAGGGTTTTCAAAAGGAAATTCAATTTTGGGTTCCCTTACCATTTGAACCCATTCAAATTCCATCGATGAAATTATTGGAAAACTGGGAAACTATAGGTCTTGCGAAACATCACCTCTGTTCCTATATCCATTCCTTCTTTTGTATAATGAGGTATATTCTCTCTAATGTTCGACTGTATCGTGAGTATTAGGCGATTTCCTATCGTCCTGGGTAACACTCCGTTCGGATCGTGGCATTAGCACGGCTGTGTACAGTGTTACCAGCTTGCCTACCCGCAGTATCTTCCCTGCTCAGCTGAAGTCTTAACAACGCGGGTCTCCACAGGCCATCGGGAGGTTTGCATGAGTGGCAGAGACAAGGAACAAGGCTGACAGAACCGCCTTTCTGTAGACCTGGAGCTTGTTTCGATTTTTGTTGGATATAATATCTATATATTTTTAACTGCTACAGCCTTTGACAGCTATTCGAAAACATTACAATTAGGAGGAGAATGCAGGCTAACGCCACATTTTGCTTTTTCTGTGTGCTGATTTATTTTCTGTTTTGGTGAGAGATACGTCGTGTTGATTTGAACACAGTCGGTACGTGTTCTTTAGAAAAGAGACTGTGTATAAACACCTGCTGGCAACATCCACTGACAACACCCGCCGACACTAACACGCTGCACCGCCCAGCCCCCTTGTCTTTCCTCCATAGCGATTTAGGGACCTTATTAGACACATCTTTTTAACTGGTTATTTCCATCTGTCCCTCCCTCCCTCTGTCGCAGCCACATCAACCAAAAGACCCAGTTTGAGAATCCGGTCCTGGAGGCGAAGAAGAAGGCGACAGTGGACACGCCCCCTTCCAGTCAGCTGACACCGGCCACGCCCCCCGGTGAGTCAGCGCCTGCCGACTCACTGATTGTGAATCCCTTGCTATTTTAGAAACGTCATTATAACTAAAAACCAATGTTAAATAATAAATAGAGATGTCCGATATTATCGGCCCACTGATATTATCGGCCCGATATTAGCATAAAAATGTAATATCGGTCAATATCGGTATCGGATTTTTTTTGAAAAAATAAATAAATAAACATGGCACTTTTCCCTTAAATTAAGTTGAAGTATTTTCTTATTTTGCACAGACAATGTTAACATTTGGAAAGCCTTGTTGCATTCAAGAATGCATCCAGTGGGGCATCACAATAACATTAAGCATGTTGTGTTAATTCCACAACAGGAGATGTAATGTTACCTAAATTAGGTTTGAGGTAAAATAACCCAAATATCGACATCGGTATCGGCTGATATCGGAATCGAAAATTTAGAGTTGGACAATATTGCATATCGGATATCGGCAAAAAAGCCAATATCGGACATCCCTAATAATAAACATATAAATTATTAAATAGCATTGGGACGGACATTGTGAGTCAGTCTGAACGTCTGTTGTACGGTCTCTAGTTCACTCAATCATGGGTGGGATGATTGTATAGGCTTTTGATGTGTTAACTGGCTTTCATTCCCTGCTATCGGTGAATATGTGTGTGTTTGTGGCAGTTTGTGTGTGTGGCAGCGTCTGTGTGTGGCAGTGCATGTGTGTGGCAGTGCGTGTGTGCGGCAGCGTGTGCGTGCATGTGTGCACAAATGCATGAAAAGAGTATTCCTTCCCGAGGTGGTTCATGTTTGATTCTACAGCCTTCAATGGAAAGCTGTGTCCTGCATTCCTGCACGTCATGTGTTCTGCTCAAAATGGTCTGTCTTCTGCGGTCAGATTAGCTTCATTTGAAGTGGTTTTGGTTAAGTCCTGATATCCAATGCCATTTGTAAAATCTCTCCTTGCTCACATTCGGAGGCTTTGCACGTGGTTTGATTCAGCGTTTGAGCCTGGCAGCACCGCCAACTCAGAGCGGTAACAGCAGGGGACCCCCGCCTGCCATAGCATTGTATCTGATGTTCACCGTACTCTGAATAATCCTGAATGTTAATTGTGGGGGTTGGGGTCATAGTTGACTCTTGCTGTACGATCTGAAACTAACCTGCAGTACGTAAGCGCTTTGTGAAAACGAGAAGGTCAGTGTATTCCTTTGATGGTGTTTTTCCTCCACCACTTCCCAGAACATCCCCAGCGGTTGAGTTATGTCGGTTATTTTCTGGAGGAGTTTAGGATATGGAAGGTCAAGGTTTTATAACTTTCGCTGCCTCATTCTGAATTGTTTTTAGGATAATATGTTTGTATTGAGTATGTTTTTAGTTGGTTAATGATGTACAGACAATGCCGGAAGCGAATTGTTTCAATGTTGTTGTAGGCCACAATGGAAGTCATAGCACCATTCTGCTAATTGCAAAAGGCTAATTTAGAACAGGCAATGAAACTGGTATCTGTTTGACTGTGTCTATCCCCTGGCCCAATGACCAACAGAGAATTCCAATGGCTGTGTCCTTTCTAACCCCATATCTACGTACCGAAATCCCTAAACAATTCAGCGTTATCAACATACACATTCTAGTTTAGTAGTTTACTAAAGCGAACCCATTTCAATATAAACACCCACATAACTGGTTTGAGATATAGCCTGGCGGTCGACTAGAATAATGTTAGCCGCTTCCAAAGTTCAAGTTTTTGTTTATGCCATTAGGAGGAATACAGACGGAATAGCTGAAAGATAAACTCTCATCGTCATAAAAACATCCGAAAGGAAACCGTTCCGATGTTTTTAGCGGTTGACACGCTGCTGATGAAGTGATGCGGACGGAGTAGTAGCTGTACCTCCATTACTTCGAGCGGCGTTGGAGGAGTTGAATTATGCAGCAGCGCGCATCACTTGGGGGTGTGGGGAGTCATTTAGACAAGGAGATATGCAAGGTGGAGAGCTCCCCTTCATCTTCAGCCCCCCCCCCTTCCCAACCCTGCACGCTCGTTCACTGGGAGAAAGAAAAAGATATCTCTACAATAGACGCAGCAGAACAGAAAGGAAAGCGGAGAGAGGAATAGACTGGGAAAGGGATGGGATGGGGGGGGGGGGGGGGGGGGGGGGAAATGAAGTAACGAGCGATGACTGGGCTTCTAAATTGGCGGGTGCTTCTTCGACCTCAGATGTCTAAATTACATTTCTATTTCTGTGGGCCTCTGACCGCGCCCGGTCTAGAGATGAGCTGCTCCCCTCTCTCCGAGGAAGCCTCTGTAATGAGGGAGACCCGCTCGGTGCTAATAAGGTTAGCGAGTCAGTGACCGACCCCTGTGTGTCACACACACACACAATCAGACATACACACACATACTTACACAATCAGTTACTCACACAATCTCACACACACACACACACACACACACACACACACACACACACACACACACACACACACACACACACACACACACACACACACACACACACACACACACACACACACACACACTATTAACATTCAAACTATATCCCAGACACCCTGAGGAACCAACATAGACACTTCCGCTCCTAGCACCTCGCGTGCAGTATGCCACTCCGGCACCAATTATGATGTGAATTCAGCCCCCCCCCACCCTCCCCCCACCCTCCCGCCCCCCTGAGAATAGCTGGTCTGCACCTCAATGCCTCCATAATGAGGAGGAATGAATGAATGGTGAGGGGCGGGAGAATGATGAGGTGTGGGTTCGCCCCCCCCCCCCCCCCGTGGTGACCTGCGCACGACCAAACTCTGACCGGGCCTAGTAATTACACCACGTATGTAATTATGCATGTCTTATAATCCCGCTGCCCCCGAGGAAATGGACTGGGAGGCTTTTTCTGGGCCCAGGGCTCCAAGAACCATGCGAGCTGGGGCGATTTCATCTTCTCTCTCTCTCTGTCTCTGTCTCTGTCTCTGTCTCTGTCTCCCTCCCTCTCCCTTGGTCACAGTGAGATGGTGGTGGTCGAGCCGTCAAGGCTGTGTGTCCGTCCAGTTATCAGAACATAATGCACCAAACGCAGCCACATAGCACTGGTGAGCACCACGGCCCTCCTGGACGAGACAGACGGTCAGCCTCCGTTGGCCGGTGGTGGTAAACAGCCCTCCAATACTGGAGACAGAGGAAACATGGAAGTGTCATGTTAATCACACTGACCCGCTCCTTCTCCCTGATGCGGTCAAAATCCATCAGCCAATTTCGTCGCAATTATGCAAATCGGAGGGAGAGGGAGGGGGAGGGAAAGAGAGACGGAATGAGAAAGGGCCCTTGGAGGTAGTGGGGTGGAGGGAGAGGTTAGGACTGCGGTGGGCAGGGGGAGTGTCCGTCTCTAGCTTCCCTAATGAGATTGATGTCCTCTCATTTATCAGTGTGAGAAGTGTCTGTGGAAGACCTCCATGCAGCCACAGCAGCAGCAGGCAACAGGCTGCACTCCGACGCAAGCGCCACAAACACGGACGAGTGAAGCGGGAATGGAGTTGTCCCTCATTCTGTCAAGGCTAACTGCATTTCTCTCTCTCTCTCCATTTCCCTCTCGGTCTCTCTCCCTCTGTCTCACTCTCTCCCTCTCCCTTGCTCTCTCTCTCTCTGGCATTCTGTCTCTCCCTCTCCGTCTCCCTCGCTCTCTCTCTATCACTCTCTCTCTGTCCCTCTCTCTCTCTCTCTCTCTCTCTCTCTCTCTCTCTCTCTCTCTCTCTCTCTCTCTCTCTCTCTCTCCCTCCCTTGCTCTCTCCCTCCCTTGCTCTCTCCCTCTGTCATTCTCTCTCCCTCTCTCTCTGTCTTCCACTCTGTCTCTCCCTCTCTGTCTCCCTCGCTCTCTACCTCTGTCGCTCTCTCTCTCCCTCTCTGTCTCCCTTGCTCTCTCTGTCTTTATCTCTCGCTCTCTCTCTCCCTGTCTCTCTCTGTCTCCCTTGCTATCTCTCCAGCTTGTATCTCTTGGTTTTCCTCACCATCATGTGAACAATTTGGTAAAATGATTTCTACTGGGCAATAAATAATTGAAGTGACCTGATGGACAGTAAATAGGGACAGAGATCAAAATAGAGACAGAGGGTCAGAACACAATTCTCGGGGAGCATTTGTATGCGTGTATAGGCTTCAATATACTTACGACATCAGAGTGTTTGCATCGGCTGTTTTGAAATACTCGATTTCATCAGAATACGATACAGCCATCGCCACCGTGTGGGCTTTTCCTTTGATGACGCCATGAGTCTCCAAGCTTCAAACGTGGATAATCCCTTACAATTATCGCAATACCTTGCTTCAAACAAGCTCATCTTGAAACATACAAGGTGGGATCCAATAGCATTGTACAGATACCAAAAGGTAACATGCACCAGATCACCCACATCTTAATGTTGACAAATAGCTGTGTATGGGGGTGCGTGTGGGGAAAAGTTTGACCATCTCAGCTGCGCTCACTGCAGCCAGAGAAAGCAAACACCCCGTTTTTGGCTTTGGTCAATATGTCAGGGCTGTCTGTGGGTGTGTGTGTATGTGTGTGTGTGTGTGTGTGTGTGGCACACTGAAATAAGGCTCCATGCATGTTATTTAAAGAAGCGTCAGGGTAATTAGAAGCTGAGGCTGACATCCTGTCACCGTGATAATGTTGTCAGGGCGACGACAGATGGCTGACACAGTTTGGACTGAACAAAGAGTGTAAACATTCAAGCATGCATGTCACTCGATACACAACACACACGCCCCCCTCCTGAAATAAAAAAATAATAATTAGCTTCCAGTTGATGTCGTTTAAACTCATCCTCAATAAACATCTATAAAACTGCCATTACAATTTATTTCTCCTAATCTGACTCGACATTAGCTATGCATTAAAAGGCAAACAGAGCAAATGTGCTGCGTCGAAATTTAGCCGGTGCTATTTTGGAGGCTTGACGATGTCTCTCTCTCTCTTCCCGACGAGCTGGCATGTCTTGCATGTCTGACGCAGCAGTCGCTGTGTGAATGCGTGTGTGCATGTGTCTGTGAGTGTGAGGCGATATTGTCAAGCGCTTTGGGTGGCCACTGGCTAAAAAAAAGCGCCACATAACCGCAATCCCTTTACGGTTCCAGAGGAGGCGGGCCGGGCGCTGGCGGGGCGGGTGTTCACCCGGGACCCGGCCCAGCTGCAGGGGAACGTCCTGCGCACTGCGCTGAGGAAGAGCCCCCTGGGCTTCGGCTTCACCATCATCGGGGGGGACCGCCCCGACGAGTTCCTCCAGGTCAAGAACGTGCTGGCGGACGGCCCCGCCGCCCACGACAACAAGATCGCCTCCGGTAAACATACAATCGTTGATCTATAGTGTGTGTGTGTGTGTTTGTGTGTGTGTCGGCGGGTGTGGGTGCATGAGTGTGCGTGTGGGTGTTTGCGTGTAAATGCCTATGCATATGGGTTAGTCGTTTTTTTTGTGTATTTGTGTGTGCATTCACACTCTTATGTGTGTATGTTCATTTGTGTGTGTTTATTCAACATGTGTGTGTGTGGTTGTGTTTGTTTATGTATGTGTGTGTGTAAGTGCATGCATGTGATCTATAGTGGGTCTGTGGACCCTGGGTCGAAGTGTTTCGGTCTGACGCGTGGCCGGGCTGGTTATTATGAAGCGTTGCCGAGTCAAACAGTTTCAGGGTGAATCCCAAATGAGGAGAAACTACCTTAGTTTTGGGGAAAAAGCGATGTACAAGCATGCACTAAGTTAGATGTGCATGTTGACACACACACTGTTGCATGCCTTGACCTGGACTGAGAGGAAGCTTGCAGAGGCACTGCTGTGGCTGTCAAGTTGTTCAATCTCTAAAGTGCTGCACTGCAGAGCACTGACCCCAGCACCCACTAGTGTAACATCTGTCACCCCTGCTCCTGTCCACAGCAGGACTCCCATTTATGGAGAGCCATAATTCACTTGCCTCAAGGCTTGCGGTCTAGTCCATGGGGGTTATGAGTTGTGAGATTGCCTTATCTGATTCATAGCTATTTATTGTTTATCGCGTCGCTGGAACATGGATTGCGATGCTAGCAGGGTACACACGTTGGCAGCATGGCTACTCTATGATCACCTGATCTGTGATTGGGGTAATGTGATGAGAGCGACAGACAAACAACAGAGTGCAATTTCCCTTAAAATGTAACCACAACTCTTTTCATTTTCATATTAGCAAGCCTTCAGGTAGTAACATCTCCTTGTTGCTCTTTGTTGGATTTATGACTACAGGGATAAATGGACGCTTAGTGACACCAATTTGTAAGCACTAAAAGCATCAACCCGATCAAAAAGAAAATTTAATAATATATAGATATTCGACCGCCCACAAAACAACTTTTCTTAGACAGGAATTAGGAATGATATCTCAACAGATGACTCTCCCTGCTGTTCAACCCACCAGCCAATCTGCCACTTTCAATGTTTATTCTCTCAAAACCTTACTGAATACAATGACTGTTTACCAGGATTTTTGTCGGTGTGGTGAATGGAGAATCTAAACCAGTCTTCTGGTTCAAAGAAGCTCATTTAAATAGTGCAGCATTTCCGCATCAATAATTATCGATCCTATCTTCATTTGTTGACCTTCTTTGTATTATTGTTCTGCCCTGTTCTTTTTTTAATTGTATTATTTTAGTAACACCGATTTTTAGAAAAAGTCACAAAAGGCCAAAACTTCCGTTTGGGATAGTTAACGTTTAAAAAGATTTTTTTTTTTTAACACTTCCTGCATCAGGAACTTGTTGTCCGTTCTCGTCAAATCTGTCCTAAAATCCATTTAGCATTATTTGGTTCATCGTCGTCCATGCTGGCACAATGTTCTTCCCCAGCATAATGATGGCGATGAGGCGATGCTCGACATAATCAACCCCTACTAACCCCCTGCCCTTTGACCCCCAGGCGACGTGATCGTGGACATCAACGGCCTGTGCGTGCTGGGCAAGACCCACGCCGACGTGGTGCAGATGTTCCAGTGCATCCCCATCAACCAGTACGTGGACCTGGTGCTGTGCCGCGGCTACCCGCTGCCCGCCGACACCGGCAGCGGCAGCGACGCCTCGGCCGAGGCCAAGGACCCCTCCCAGACCCCCTCCCCCACCGCCCGGCCGGACCCCCACCACGACGTCCCCGACGGGGGCGTCACCCTCCCCAGGCAGGGCGCCGCCGTGGCAAACGGCGGGCGCCACCACCACCAGCACCACCACCACCACCACCAGCATCATCCACCACAACAACCAGCGCATCACCCGCAAGGGCACCACCACCAGCACCACCCGCAACCCCCCCAGGCGGCCCCGGACCCCACCCTGCTGCAGCCCGAGCTGATCGGCGTGCCGCTGGTGAAGGGGCCCGGCGGGTTCGGCTTCGCCATCGCCGACTGCCCGCTGGGCCAGAAGGTGAAGATGATCCTGGACGCCCAGTGGTGCCGCGGCCTGCTGAAGGGCGACGTCATTAAGGAGATCAACCGGCAGAACGTGCAGACGCTGAGCCACGCCCAGGTGGTGGACATCCTGAAGGAGCTGGCGGTGGGCAGCGAGGTCAGCGTGCTGGTGCTCAGGGGAGGTGAGTGCTCACGGCCGGGTCGGGTCACTGTGAGGGGTGGAGCGACCGCTGTGGTCACGGCCGGGTCCCGTCACTGTGAGGGGTGGAGGGACCGCTGTGGTCACGGCCGGGTCGGGTCACTGTGAGGGGTGCAGCCCTCGATCACAAGAGTCTCAGAAGGGCTCCCAGGCACCCACGTTGTAAATTTACATTGACATTTATGACAGTTAGCAGACGCTTTTACACAAAGCGACTTGTTAACGGTTAATGCGCATATTCACACACCGACGGTGGAGTCAACCATGCAAAGTGACTGCCAGCTCGGCAGGATTAGTTAGGGTTAGGTTTCTTTCTCAGGGAAACCTCGACACTCAGCTAGGAGGAGCCAGAGATCGAAATAGAAAGCTTCCGGTTTCCAGCCAACCCGCTCTACCTCCTCCTGAGCTAAACCGAACCCGCTCAGCTAAACCTTTGATATTACACGATCGGAAAAGCTTTAAAATGGGAGGAATCCATGAGCATGAACGTGGAAGTGGGATTGCTCCATCAGGGGGGGACTGTGAGGGGTGCAAAAGGTGGCTTGTTTGAAATGTCTGGATAGGTACCTGTTGCTAAGAGCCAAACTGAACAAACAAAGTCTGTAGCAACATGATATTATGCCCCCTGCTGTTGGTGGAGTGTCACAGCCTGACCCCTTAAAACATGTTTCGATTCATTCTTCCAATATTATCTCTGTACTTTCCACATTGTGGCTTGTCGCAAACAAAGCAGGTACTCACACTGAGCACAGAGAGAAAGAGAACACAGTGAAAGTGTCGCTGAGACCAGACTGTGATTAACAGACTACCCAGAGGGGGGAACTCAATACAGTTATACTTACACGGTTATAATGGGCCCAGCGTTGACTACAGCTTGTAAAGTCATAAACTTAATGATGAATAACCGAAGGGTATTTTATGGCCCCGCCATGAGGGAGGGAGACGCCTGTAGTCATGCTGGACGCTAACTAATGCCACGCGGAGCCCATTCTTTAATAAAGTTAAGAGTTAAATTTCACGCTCCGATCCACTCCTCCACCTGCTCTCCGCTTCTTGCTTTAGATCTTCCTCCCTTACATGGAGGTTGCCATGGTTACCATGACAGAGTCAAGCTGGCAGTAGGGGTCTGCCTGGGAGTCATGGGAGATACACCTGCGCTCAGAAACACAGAACAAAAAAGAACAGAAAGACAAGAGTGGGAACGGTGAAGCATCTGTTTTCTTGTCTTTCTTTAGAAATGTGCTTATTAGGTCTAGTCAATTACACAAAACAAAGGCAGTCCCATGTGTCACGCACAAATGTAATCACAAGTAATGCCCAGGGCCAACAATGGTTAAAGAATGTATGAAACAGTAATACAATTATGAAAAGTTAATTCACAAACATATGTGTTAACACATTAACAATAGAAAGGAAAACAAATGAAGAAATATAGAAATAGAAAGAAAGAAATAACTCCAAGAAGAAAGCAAAGTCAAAGAAATAAAAACCATTAGCGTAGTGCATCTCCCCCTGCTCCTGACATGGCAGACATTTCGCAGGGCGGATAATCATCTCTCTCTCCTTCGGCTCCCGCTTCAAAGAGAAGGTTGTCGGTGATTTTGAAGAGCTTGTTCCATTTCTCACCTCTTCGCTGCAGTGCACTGCAGTAGCCTAGATTTGGTACATCCCCGGTTGCACCTCGTCACAAGTGCCAGGCACCAGGGGTTTATGCAAGGTGTGCTCTTACTGCTGCTGCTGCTAACTGTGTGTGTGTGTGCGTGTGCGTGGTTGTGTGTGTGTGTGTGTGTGTGTGTGTATGTGGGGGGGCGTTTGAATGTGTGTGTATCTGTTCATCGTACCGAGATACATAATATAATGTGTGAAGGTGAACTCTTTGTCTGAGGGACAGACAAAGAGTTCACCTTCACACATTTCATTATGTAATGTGTGAAGGTGAACTCTTTGTCTGAGGGGTAGACAAAAATTCCAGCCGGTCCTCTCAAGAAATAAGTGCGTAATTCAACGTGTGAAGGTGTGTGTGTGTGTACTGGAAGGGAATCACAGCACTTAAAAAGTGTCTATAAAGACTGCATCCCCGCGAGTCTGCCTGCAGTCATTTCTGGAGCGGGCTCAGACGTCCAGCCTGGGGACAAAAATGCTTCTCTGGATGACAGCGGAGAGACGTGAAGCGCAGTTTATTTTCTGAGCACAAAAGGATTTGGCTCGGGCTCCCATGGAGTCTAATGACCTGCCTCGGAGCGGTGCAATTAGAGCTGTCAGTCAACGTCTCATAACCATCTCTCACCCTGTGTTGACACCCGTTACGGGAGTGGCACCCAGTACTTTTGTCTTTTACACAACACTCGCTCTCGCTCTCTCTCTCTCTCTCTCTCTCGCTCTCGCTCTCGCTCTCGCGCTCTCTCTCTCTCTCTCTCTCGCTCTTGCTCTGAGCTCGCTCTCTCTCTCGCTCTAAGCCCTGAGCTCTGGCTTTTATTATAGGCTGGTAGGACACGATTAAAAATCAGAAAGGTAACTGTGTTAGCATTCAAGAGAGAGGGAATGTGGATTTACAACACTCAATGGCTCCTGTGTACCCATGCACCACTACATACTGGTACATCAGACAATATACATGTATTTATATAATATGTATTGCGTAATATAACTTTTAATACAATATAATATATGATCAGTATTTCTTTAAAACATTAGCAAGTACAAACCTGAGGGATAACACTCTTAACTCTCATCCCTTAATAACTCTAACCGATAAAATAAAGAGACTTTTTCCGAACGAGACCACTCACTCAGTGTTACGTCTCTCTTTACCAAGGTCTGGTGGGGTTGATCAATGTGCTGTCACTACTAAGTTACTTTCTGATGCGCTAAATAAACCCTCCCTCTCCCTCTCCCTCTCTCTCTCCCTCTTTCTCCGTGCAGGCCATACATCTCCTGTCAAATCCCTGAAACCAGTAAGTGCGCGTCGGGGCTTACGATCTCACATCTGTATAGTAGATATTAACTTATCACAGCTCAATCACATTCTGGAGCCGACCTATATTGTGTGGAGAATCGGCCAGTTAATGTGATTGATAATGTTGCATGTACACACATGATAGCACATTACAATGTCTATATCAGAAAGCCAACCCTTATCCAACTAATGTTTACTGTCTTCACTCACATCAAGGTCTAGATCTTGGAGATTCAACTTGTTTTTATATTTATGACCAGTAAATGTCAATTGTTGAATGAATTATCAAAGAGTACATACTAACACATTATTCCCAACAGTTCTGTCTTCCCCTTACACGACTTGAATGATGATATTCACTTTAGTTCTGTTCGGTCATAGTGTATAGTGTGTAGAACCGTAGCTAAGGGAAATAGAGTAGGCGCAGGGCATTGATGGAGCTCTGGCCGTCTAGTGCCCCCCCAGCGCTCATACATCACACCGTCTGAACGCCAGCCCTCACCGCCCCATTGGCTCACAGCGCACGTCTCTCTCTCCCCCCGTGTCCCAGGCCATGACTCAGCATCCAGTAGTCCAGGCGGCGCCCCACCCCTCGGCCCAGCCCCTACCCCAGCCCGGGGCCCCGTCCGGGGGGCAGCACAGACCGACGGAGAGACAGGACATGACGGCCAGCACGGAGACCCTGAGTCCTGTAGAGCCGCCCCCCCAGCCCCTACCGTACTCCTCCTCCGGCACCCTGCTGCGCTCCGCCTCGCCCAAGCCGGACGCCTCGGAGCTCTACCTCAGGTCCCGGGCCATGCTGGAGAGCCAGCGTGAGTAGTCCCGCAGACCCCCGGTCCCCCAGTCCCGCAAACCCCCGGTCCCCCAGTCCCCTAGACCCCCGGTCCCCCAGTCCCCTAGACCCCCGGTCCCCCAGTCTCCCTCCTGCTGGGGCTCAGGCGCTGTCGGACACAAGATGTTGGGATTGTTAATTACGATAAATGATTTACGGTAGATTAGGACATTTTTGGAGTCGTTAATGGTTTGCTAGACAAGAACTCCCATAGCCACATATACATTCAATCCCTTATGGACACTAAGTAGGCCCTTACGCACCCATTAGATTGCTTTCTGACCATATCAGAGGAATTGGTTTTATTGCGCATGGTATGTTGTCGGTGATGAACACACAATAGCTTTTTATTTCTTTCATATCAATCAACTAATGCTACTTCAGGATTTAATTCCCTCACTCATATCTCTCTCTATCTCCCCCCCCCGTCTCCAGCTCTCAACACTAAGGACCTGGACGTGTTCATCAAAAGGAACCAAGAGTCTGGCTTTGGTTTCAGAGTGCTGGGAGGCGAGGGGCCGGATCAGCCTGTGAGTATCACCCCAGTCGATCAATCAATCCTTTATTTAACCAGGTAGAGATTCATTGAGATTAAAATCTCTTTTACGAGAATGACCTGGCCAAGAGCCAGACGTTGGGCACCGCTTCCTCCTCCTCCTCCACCACCACCGCCTGAGTTCCCCATCACTCCTGCACTGCCGGATCCAGAAGCCACACGTTGACTAGAGATGGCCTGGTCCAAACCCCTCAGGGCACACAAAGAACACACACTGCAGCACAAATAAAAAATGATGGCTAAATCTTAAACCGATTTCTAAATTGAATGGATGCACTGGGTATCATAAAAATACCAAGGGAACCGGAGTAATACTGTCCATTTCGCGTGGTGGTATTGTTAAGACGTGTATTTAAAATAAATGGAGTGAATTCAAATGGCAATGATCCCCTTTTCTAAAGTATAATCATTAACAAAATAACTGATTCCAGAATTGTATTGATGGACGGGGGATAATAAAATTGAAACAAAGACACTAAAGTCTATTTTCAGTCTATTCAATACCTGATGGTATTGTTAGGATGTGTATTTACAATAAATCCATTCATCGGCTGAGCGAATGGATCCCCATGACAAACAGAACTGCTGCTGCTGTATCATCACATTGTGTGTGTGTGTGTGTGTGTGTGTGTGTGTGTGTGTGTGTGTGTGTGTGTGTGCTTGTGCGTGTGTGTGTGTGTGTGTGTGTGTGTGTGTGTGTGGTCCCCAGGTGTACATCGGGGCCATCGTGCCCCTGGGCGCGGCGGAGAAGGACGGGCGCCTGCGGGCGGGGGACGAGCTGCTCTGCATCGACGGCGTGCCCGTCAAGGGCAAGTCACACAAGCAGGTGCTGGACCTGATGACCAACGCCGCGCGCAACGGCCAGGTGCTGCTCACCGTCCGCAGGAAGGTGGCGCACGCAGGTGGGTCTGGTGGCGCGAGCCGCCGCCGGGACCGTCTGTCTGTGAGAGAGAAGAGTCGATAAAGAATTACATTTGAAAGATTTATTTTTGCATTTTTATGCTTTATTATAGAGTGAGATAGAGAGGAAGGTATGGGGGATAGAGGGGAGGACAGGCAGCAAATGAACACACGCAGGATTTGAACCGGGTCACTGCGTTCAGGTCTGAGCCAATTTGGTATGCGCTCTACCCGGCGAGCCCCGGGGCGCCCCAAAGAAATACTTTTGAATGGGATTTGGCCGTTTTAGACTAGTTTGAAGGAGCCATTCAGGTCTCACACTCAATGGGTACAATATGGATTGTGTCCGCTGTGGCAAAACTGAAACAATATTGAAACTCCAAATAAGGTCAATATAAACCCTGAAAAGGGTTGTGTGTGTGCACCAATGGAAGTCATCACGGACTTTCCGTCCAAATCTTTTGAGGTTTATGCTACCGATACAGGTTTTTGTTTTCCTACCCAAAGCTTTTCCTTTCGGCTTTTGTGCGCAAATCAACAGGCAGTGAGTGGTAGACATAGTAGATCTGTTTTGATGTGGGAAATTGGATGTCGAATGAGTCAGTGGAGGCCAAATCTGAGCATTCACAAAATACGACAATAACGGATTTTTGCTTGTTGCAATCATTTCAGAGTCAGTGTTATACCAGAGAAGTGTTAATTATATCAAAAAACTTTGATGCGGCGGCCTCATGTCTGGCGTTTTTTTAGCAGAACGCGACAGCAAGGGAGTAAAATGGTGCTGTTTAGTTTGCTGTTTAGTTTGTTATTCTGCCGATGTCGATTCGAAGGGTGGGCAGGAAGGACAGTGCATATCAGATCAGACGGTGGATTTACATCTCAAAGTACCTGTAAGGTAAAACAAACAGTGCCGCCGAGGCTCAACAACATCAACCTCACAGCAGCTGCCAATAAGCACTCCGCGGACGATGTGAACACACCCTTCCCCACGCCTTTGATTGTGATGGATCCACCGCACAGCCAAGACCTCATTGGCGCGATGAAGGATCCGTCACGTAGTCGACGCTTGTTCTATTTGTTTATTCAACGCCGGGGTTTAAAATGAGGAGCTAGTGCTCCGTGATGCACGCGAGAAGTAGCCTCCGCAGCACAACAACAATGATGGATTGAGGTCCTTCTGCCCGCCTCATGAATAACACATTGTCGCTGTGTTTCATCTCCGATAAAAGCCCGTTCCTGTTTCATAAACCGCCTCAATTGAACGTGTGAAACGTCTGATCGTGTTTGTTGTTTTTGGGATTTAAGGATTAGGGAAGGTGTGTGGAGGGACAGATCGGGGAGGCCTTGACGTATTATGTTTGTGTGCTACACTGCGAAACATTGCAGAACATTTGTTTATGTGGACAGTTAATCTTCAACAACATTTGTTGATATATATTTAAAAAAAAAAACAAGGTGTTGTACAGATATGACTTTCAGCAGGGGAGAGAGCTCTTTGTGTTGGAGATGGTTGTCCATGTTTTGCTAGATGATTAAAACTAACAATTAACATAAGTCTTCACGTTCCAATGCTGATAATTACAACCTTGTTGTTGTGTTGGGGCCAGTGTATCAGGGACTAAGTTGTTCCGTTAAGGACGTACTGATGTCTGATCTAAAGGTCGCGCTCTGGTTGTTCCCATTTATCCATAAGACGTGGTCGGCCCGGAGGAGGGCGGCCCGCAGCCGGCGCTGGCCCTGGTCAACGGGTCTCCCAGGCTGCCGCGGGTGCTGGAGGCGGGGTCGCTGCCGCCGCCGCCACCCTCGGCCCAGCAGCACGCCCGGCCCGAGTGCTTTGACATCACGCTGCACCGCAAGGACAACGAGGGCTTCGGCTTCGTCATCCTCACCTCCAAGAACAAGCCCCCCCCCGGAGGTCTTACACACACACACGCACGCCCACACACGCACACGCACGCGCGCACACACACACACAGACGCACACAGACACACACACACACACACGTCTCACATGTCTGTCTGTCTGTCTGTCTGTCTGTCTGTCTGTCTTATATTCGAGTCACAAAATGTTGTAGTCGCTGTAAGATATTGTTATGTTGACATGGCTTTTAACCATTACGGTCTGTTCTCTTCGCTAGGACATTGTGTTTTCTTTGGGTTGCCTAGCGACCATATACACCATCATTGGCCCCCAGGCTACGGTTTGAGTTGGCATGCCTGTTGTTCTCTGACATGTTCAGGACACGCCCGGTGGCAATGTCCTGCTCCTCGCAGTAGGGACTAGGCCTGAACGATTTGGGAAGATAATCTTATTACGATTATTTCGACCAATTTTGCGATTTTTTTCTTTTTAAAGTTCCTTCTGTTCTGTATTATTCACTAAACAAGCAATGAATCATTCTATAGTATGACCAACGCAACATTGGAAGAAGTCAACATATAAACTGCTCTTTCCTTTATGCCAGGCCTATGTGTTGAGATGAATTGATGAATGAATTAATATTATAACATCTTTATTTAACTATTGAATTTAAAAAAGAAATCGGAATCTTACTGATCTCCAGTCAGTAACAGTGAAAAATCACCCCAAATTGTTATATTTATTTATATATATCTTTTTTGTCGCAGCCTTCGGTTTGAATTTGATTAGTCGTGATTAACCTAGCAGTGCTCGTGGATCCAGACCCCCCTGGAGCTCACCTCCCTCGCTCATCTCCTCTCTCTCTCTCTCTCTCTCGCTCTCGCTCTCGCTCTCGCTCTCGCTCTCTCTCTCTCTCTCTCTCTCTCTCTGCCCGCAGTGATCCCCCACAAGATCGGCCGCATCATCGAGGGCAGCCCCACGGACCGCACGGGCCAGATGAAGGTGGGCGACCGCATCTCGGCCGTCAACGGGCGCTCCATCATGGACCTGTCCCACAACGACATCGTCCAGCTCATCAAGGAGGCGGGCAACTCGGTCACCCTCACCGTGGTGCCCGAGGACGGTGAGAGGAACCGTCTGCTCGCGCTGAACGCCGTTCACCTTATTATTTATGTATTTTTAAAATAAAGGTCCCATGACATGCCACCAGGTGTGGTGTGATTAGCCCTGACAAGCCGTTTTGGATATCTGCCCCTTATGACATCACAGGTGGGCGTGTCCACCTAGATGTGTCCACCTAGATCAGCCTACCAGCCAACCCCGTGGACTGTAGCAAACGCTGCTCATCTATCCGCCACACATCTAGGTGGACACGCCCACCTGTGATGTCATAAGGGCCAGATTTCCAAAACGGCTTGTAAGAGCTAATCACACCACACCTTGTGGAATGTCATGGGACCTTTAAGATTTATTTTTGTATTTTTATGCTTTATGATAGAGTGAGATAGACAGGAAGGTATGGGAGATAGAGGGCCTTAATGGTACGCGCTCTACCCAGTGAGCTGTTCACCCATTATACATCGGTGGAACGAAGGCACGAGATTGGTGGGATTATGGCAGCAGCCGATGTGTAGATGAACTGAACCGATGTGATCCCATCTTGGTCATGCAGAGGCGGGCATGAGTGTCCAGCCGTATCTCCTAGAGGAGCAGCTTAGGTGTTTCCCTGTCAAACCTAATTCATAGTGGTAGGGATGTCCTCACCCCGGCCCTCGCCCACGGTTCATACGGTGAGTCATGCACCTCTTGTGAGCAGGGTGCCTGAATCGCCCGTCTACAGCAGCAACAACAACAGCGACGACTATAATCATCTGTCCTTGTGCTTCACGATCAATGCATCACAGCGACCATAACCTGAGTTTAATACGGAGCAGCGGCTTTGTGAACCTTTTCTATGTTTGTTTTGTGACGTTGTATTTTCATGTTTTACAGACAGTGGACCCCCGTCTGGTGCCAGTTCAGCCAAGCAGAGTCCTTCAGCACAACACAGGGTCATAGGCCCCCAGGCTAACGTCCACACCGACAGGTACGGAGGACACACACACACATACACACGTACCATCACACACGCACAAACACACACACACACACACATCAAGACATACACACACACACACACACCCACACACACATCAAGACATACACACACACAACAGGTTCACACATACATACACACAAACACACACACACACACACCCAGACATACATGCACACACATCCAGCAATACACACACACACATCCAGACATACACACACACATTAACAGGTCCACACACACAACAGCTTCACACATACACACACACACACACACACACATACACACACACACACACACACACACACACACACACACACACACACACACACACACACACAGGTCCACACATCCACCCACGCACACACACACAAACACATATAGTGGACATACACTTATAGTATATAGTGTATAGATCAAAGTATAATCCAAACAAACATGAGGGAATGCGGGGGGGGGGGGGGGGGGGGGGGATTAGCAGAGTCCCATTTCTCCCTTTTGATCTCCGTTTATAATCCAGATTACCTGTGTCAAACTTTTAATCCATGACCACAGCCACAATTCTCGATCGTCATCCTTTTTGCTATTTTCTTTCTATTTTATTCCTCATCCGAAATGTCTCTCCTCCTCCAAATGCCACTCCTCGCCGACATCTCCAGTCTCTCCTGTGTTTTGTTTTGAATCGTCAGCTCAGGGGTAAAAGCCTCTGTAGGAGTGGCGTCCTTGTTAGCGCGCTCGCATCGCGGGCATGGAACATGCCATCCCCCCTCTGCTAGCACTGAGGGGCTTTCTGGATGTGTGGCGGCTCAGCCTTGTTCCCACGGCGGCCCGGTAACAAGCTGTAAAATGTGGCCACCCAACTACGCAGCGCAGCGGCCCTTATAAAGGAATAACAGCGCCCACCCCCCCCCCCCCCCCCCCCCCCCCACACTGTGGAACTAACAGGGCCCTGGTCGCTGCTGTTGTCGCCGTCGACTTAATGAAGACTCAAGCCTCCTCTGACACGATTTGTTTATCGTAAATATACTCTGCAAGGGTCATCCTTGACATCGCAGTCATTTCTGTTTACCTGATATATCCAGGGAATACAAGCCATGTAAACACCACTTCCCGGTTTGGTCAAAATAATGAATTAAAAGAGGGGGGGAGGGTTCTTCCCCCCCAGTGTGAAACCCGTTTATGACGCCTTGATAACCTTCGCCGATTTTTGCGTTGGTGAATTCATTCTGGGCTTGCACCGAGTTGTCCGATGTTAAAGTCACTACCGCGTAACCTAGTCCCTCTGCCCTCCCTCTTATGGTCGCTCACTGTGACCATAAGCAAACTCAATGGGTCGTGTGCTTGTTCCTGTAGGAACGGCCATGGAGAGGACAGGAGGGAGTACAAGACCCTGCCCTCACGAGAGACGCCAGGCACCAAGCAGGTGAGCGCTTGCTGCAAATACCCAGTGGGACGTGTGTGTGTGTGTGTGTGTGTGTGCGTGTGTGCGTGCGTGCGTGCGCGTTCACGACACCGACCCCTCATCCTCCCCATGCCATACTAAGCAGCTCCTAATCCCCCCCACCCCCCTCCGTCCCCCCAGCCCCACCAGAGGTGCCTCAGCTGTGGTTAATGTCTTAAGAGAGTGTTGTGCTGTCGTCCGCGCCACAGGGCTGCTTCGTGGTGGAGCTGGAGCGCGGCCAGAGGGGCTTCGGCTTCAGCCTGCGGGGGGGGAAGGAGTACAACATGGGCCTGTTCATCCTGCGCCTGGCAGAGGAAGGGCCAGCCCTCCGCGACGGGAGGATACACGTGAGTCCCGCCCGCCGCCTCCCCACTCTCTGCTGGGGGGGGGGGGGGGGGGGGGTAGACCGGCAGCGATGAGTTTTGGGATGACCATTTCACTGGGGGGATTGAAGCAACATTTAGGGGGACTCTTATTCTGAAAAAACATGAATTGTGATTTTTGTATTCTTTTTTTCGGCTTTGACCGACAAAAGACATGTATGTTCTCTACAGCATAAAGACCATAGAATAGGTACGTTTGTGGTCTCTACAGGGTGAGATCTGACCCATGTGTTTCTCTGGCAGGTAGGGGACCAGATCGTGGAGATCAACGGCGAGGCGACCCAGGGCATCACCCACACCAGGGCCATCGAGCTGATCCAGGCAGGGGGCCACCGGGTGCACCTCCTGATGCGCCCGGGCCAGGGTCTGGTCCCCGATCACAGTGAGTGGCCGCAGGGGGGAGTGGGCACACACGCACGCACGCACGCACGCACGCACACATGCATTATTTATAGATCCAAAACAGAACGTGAAATGCTTATGGAAAATGGCTGTTCAGATATGGCTTCCCTAGGATGGAGCTGAGTTTTAAACATGTGTGGTTATTCGTCTTCTTTTATTTCATCATGCACGTTTTCCAAGCGTTACTCTTGACGTTTTTCGCCTCCTCCCTTTTATTCAGTTTTTATTTTCGGATCAATCTGAATCACTCACTTACGATCCATGGCCTTCTACCTTTCTCTCTCTCTCCCTCTCTCTCTCTCTCTCTCTCTCTCTCTCTCTCTCTGTCTCTTTCTCTCTCTCTCTCTCTCTCTCTCTCTCTCTCTCTCTCTCTCTCTCTCTCTCTCTCTCTCTCTCTCTCTCTCTCTCTCTCTCTCTCTCTCTCTCTCTCTCTCTCTCTCTCTCTCTCTCTGTCTCTTTCTCTCTCTCTCTCTCTCTCTCTCTCTCTCTCTCTCTCTCTCTCTCTCTCTCTCTCTCTCTCTCTCTCTCTCTCTCTCTCTCTCTCTCTCTCTCTCTCTCTCTCTCTCTCTGTGTGTTTCGACCGGCACTGCTCACTGGCTCCACCTCTGTATTTCTTCCTCCTGTAGGTCTGAACTCTTCTTCCACCCTGTGCTTCTACATGAAACCAGAGCAACACTAAAGGCGTCACTGCTTTTCTCGGTCTGTCCCTTTTGATAACCTCGGTAAACCATTTGTATTCTCTTCTCTTTTTGACCCCTCCTTGTCGACACGACACAAATCAGCTAGTTCCAGGAGTCTCAGTCGGTGCGTTGTCAATGGCCCACCTGCCTGTCAATCACAAGCAGCCCAGCGGTTTGTGCCCTTAGCTTAAGTCTAGCTAAATAAATAATGATAAGTAATGCAAGGTCGTTGTTCTGTAGTCGACAGTAAGCGTGAGAAATCATCTTTGGCTTCTGTTTATTTATGAAGATTACTGGAACATTACATGCCGCTGAACAGACAGACTTAATCCCAAGAGAACATTAAGTTTAGGAACACAGAGATCCCCAAAACTAAATATTGATTGCATAGTGAGCGACAAATTGTAAAAACATGTTGCACGCAATTGTGTGCGTGTGCATTCACTGGCTTCCACTTTCCGAGCCAAAGATTGACTTAGAGCTTGCATGAGGTGATGCTCGTAGGAAATCCAAAATCGTATTTCAGTTTCACTAGGTCTATATATTTCCACCTTCCCCATCGCTCTCTCTCTCTCCCTCACTCTATCTTCCTGGTTTTCTGCTGCATCTTTGGGCTCTCCATCACGGCTCTGCAATTCTTATCAGCTCTGGGGGAAATTGAGGCGTCGGGCCGGGTGAAAGCTACAAACTTTTATTTGAGTGGCTGTGACTTTGGACAGATGCATATCTTATGATTTTGACTCAGACCTGAATGACTTTTGGCAGGTAGTGGATGGGGTATTAGGGGTACAATGAGGATAACATTAGTTGATGGGGCTTTTAATGCATGACATTTCCAGGTTGTCGATGAAGAGGCTAGCCAATGGATTTTTTCAGGCGTCACAGTTTGCTTGAATTGTTCTTTTTTATTTTTTGTTCTTCTTGTCTGTTGTCAACATAAATGTTCAGGCTCAAAGGACAAAACGACTATCCCGACGTCCGGCTTTGCCAGGCTCTCTGTATCTGATGAGCATCCATCCCCAGCCTCTCCGCCCTCCGCCCCTGAGACATATCCATTCCCACCCAACACCACCCCCACCCCCACCCCAAGCCCCGACGACACCCTAGGGGTGGGCGCCCCCGAGCGCGGGGGGTCGACCAAGCCAGCCCGCGGGCGACCCCACCAGAAGCATCCCAGCAGCCACAGTGGCCCAGACCAACACCCCCCACACCTCGACCTGCCCCACCCAGACCAGGCGACCGGCCCGGCCAGAGAAGGCCCGGGCTGGGGAGACCGCTCGGAGCCCGCCCCCCACAGCCCCAGGGAGGCGGAGAGAGGGGGATACGACGGATCCCCGGAGGACCGGAGCCGGGAGAAACAGACCCACCGTCCCTCCTCCTCGAGCCCCAGGAAGAGCTCCGGGAGGGGGGAGCCGCAGCAGGATGAGGCTGGGGGCCTTCACAGGAGCCCGGAGGAGCCCCACAGTCCCCGGCGGCCAGCGGGCCAGGAGCCCAGGGAGAGGAGGGGCAGGGGGGAGGAGGAGCGAGGAGAAGCCCCCATCCAGGGAACCGCCGAGCGCCGCAAGAGAGACGGCGGCGGCCCCGCCTCCAACGGCCCCGCCCAGAGGGAGCCCGACCACAGCAGCTTGGGCCGCAGGGGGGGCAGGCAGAAGGAGAGGGAGAGGCAGGCGGACCAGGAGGGCCAGCCGCCCCCGGGGCCGGCTGAAGAGGCGGGCAGGAGGGACCCCAGAGGGTCCAGCAGCAGCCTGCAGGACCCCGTCTACAGCGGGACGTCCGGCACCAAGAAGGCTGCCATCACTCCGGGCCCCTGGAAGGTCCCCAGTACCTCCAAGATCCAGTCCCACGGAGAGACGGCTCATGAAGGGTTTTAATCTGCTCACAGGGCACCCGATGTCCAACCAGAAGGATCAGGAGAAGGAGAAGGAGGAGCCTTCTCCGTAGCATCGACGGTGAGAATGGAAGGATCAACCACTTTGTGTGTTTATTAAAGAGACATTGGCATCACTGTGTAACTAACGACAACAATGCATCATCGAGCTCATTATCAATTAATTTCACCTTGTTTGCCTCGGTCAAGGTCGTCAGGGTCTTGAAGCCTGTTATGACCTACTTATTTGTGCTTAGATGTGCTTATATTAGCTTTCCACAAGGGGGGGGGGGGGGGGGGGGTCTTCTGTGTTTTACTTGATTATAATTACGTTCGGAGGAGGGGGGGGGGGGGGGGTTGATGACGACATCTTTGACTGTGCCAACGAAGTGATCCCGGTCCATGAAGAAGCTGCTCTCACTCTCACTGTGACCCGATTCTAGTGTGGGCGGGAGGGAACGGACGGGGGTCCACTACCTCCACACTGAAGACTCACAGAACCCCCCCCCCCCCCACCCCCACCCGTTCCCCCTCAGCATCCGATGCAATCAGTCATCTTTACTTCCTGGGGAGATGGCTCCACTGTGGGCGGTAGTTGATGGATGTGTGTGGAGGAGGAAGAGGAGGAGGAGGAGGAGGAAGGACTTTAATCAGCTTTCAGAAGGGGACATATAATCACCCGGGTCTTCTTTTTTCTACGTCTCGACCGTGAACCAGAGCTGTGAACTTGTGTGTCAGAGCATGCATGTAGAGTGTGTGTCCCCCCCCCCCCCCCCCCCCCCCCCCCTCCCCCCATCAGCTTGGCAGTTGCAGAGTGCACTGATCCATCCAGAGGCTTAATATGCATCCCAACATCTGACCGGACACTTGTGGCTATAGTTATTATTCTTTGTTACCATGTGTGGTTCCTGAGGACGGATGTTGTAATTTATTGGGAGAATCTGTATGAAGGAAATATCATGGTTATATATATATAGTGAGTCATTATATCTTTTGATAACGAAACCTGAACAAAAATAGAAGAAATATAATGTGTCGATAAGCATTACCATTGAAAATGATTTACCCAGGTCAAAGCCACTACTATGTTTCAAGTATTTACGTTTGCAATACTCACGGGAAAGCCAATGCATGGGAATAGAGCACCATGGATATAGACCTTCTGTTCCTACTAATTTGTGTTTGTGGTGTGCCCCACAAGCTGATTCCATCCATGTGATGTTGTCCACTGCTAGTAGTTATGTATTCTATGTCACTATATATGTCCCTTGTTGGATCTGTATATTATTATTTAACAGAATATCTATATATAGTGCAAGAAGTACAATTCAGATTTGGCGTATCACACTGATTGTAAACAAAATGCCTTTGCCTTTTACTTATTGAAGCAGACAATTGTTATTTTCTTCCTTAGTATTTCTAGCGTATTAATGTCACCCGTGTGGTTCTTAAGACCGTTCCCCGAAAATGTGACCAACTTGGTGCGATTTTTTTTTTTACCGTTGTCAATCCGCAACAAAAAGTACCTTGTGTTTGGTTCTTCCGTAATGTAACTTCAATGTAGAACTTGGACTGGGGTAGAGAAAGGACTTGTTCATTCATTACATTGCTTTGGTGGTTTCAGCACATCCTGTGTTGACATTGCATCATACTGTTAACACTGAATTAAATATGGCATTGGTCTACTATTTGTATAAAATCTGTCTTCCCTTGTTTACCAAGATATATTGTAGGCTTATATTAGACACGTTTTGAGTTGGCAGTGTATTACTGAAATTAACCTATTTTTTAAAGTCTTACATGACACCTATGGATTTGTAGCAACTTAAGTAGATGGTAGCATTACCTATTCAGTCCAAAAATTATGTCTGTAATTATTTATATGTCCCAACAACAAAAAACAGATGGGAATTTTCTCAGGATTGAAAGTAACCAGCAGAAGCGCTATGTTTTTATTGCGACACTGCGGTGGAGTGCAGAGACATCTAGTGTTTCATGTACTGTACTGCAGGAGAGTTATAATTGAGATGTTGGGGGAACTTGCATAATAGTAGCCTAAATAAAGAAAACCCAAATAGATGGCTAAAATGCCCTTCTCGGTCTGCCTAAATATTTGCATTTTATAGTCTAGATTTCGTTTATAGCTCATAAATTATTGTCCTTTTCACATAATGGGCTGCGGTACCATATGTTCACATGACGTTTAATACTGTGGCCTTGCATTGCTTCAACATACAAACAGCCTTCTTAGGTTTGAGTTCATTGTAGTTGTAAATGTTTATAAATTGTACAGCACCTGTATAAAAAAAATCCCTCATTCAGATAAAAAAAAAAACAATACTCTGTAAATCGTTTCATTATTTTTTTAAGTATTGAATGGAAAATGATATAAAATTGTGAAAGGAAAATATTCTAGTCATGGCATTCGGTTAATGCACTGATAAATAAAGGTTTACTGAATAAATGACTTGCAAGCATTCCTTTTGTTACCATGGGTGCCATTAATTAAGGCATGAGAGAAAATGTTTCCTCATCTACTCTGATAGGCCCTGCGGTCATATATCTGAATAACTCAATATTACTCGGTTTTACTATTCATGTATCTACTACAACCATTATACTACCATGGTTTGGCCGATCGGTAAGGACTATTTATTCGTGATTTTATTATCACACTATTATGTTTGTTATGAATTGTACTTGTAGGCCTACTATTTGATCATAACACAATTGAAACGGTTAGCCTATAGGCTACATACAAATAAAAGTTGAAGACACCGTGAACTGCCTGCTAGAGCTACAGGTAATGTGCCTTAATAATGTTTTAATCAACATAAGCCTTCACGCACACTATTGCCGAAATCCTGAATACCGTCTGAAGCTTCCATCGTGACGTTCCATGACGTCAGCTGTAAATGCGTGCGTGCAGAAGAGCACGCTCTCCCCCGGCACACAAGGAAGAAAACTACATAGTCCAGGAGGCCACGCTATGCGCCTGCGCCCAAATCATGCCTGCGATGTTAAAACTACACATCTCGGAGAAAGAACTACAACGTTGTTGTAGTTCTGCCTTGCGCAGAAGGGCTTTAGAGCCCTTTAAATGTAGCCTACAGTACGTGCAAAGATGGCATCTCAAGCCGACTCGGTACATGCGCAACATGTGAAAGCAAGGGTAAATGACATCCTCGCCCGATTAACGCAAGAGAAGAAAAAGAAGACAAAAAGGGACGCGTTGGCGCAGCCCCTGAAACACGAGCGGACGGATAGAGACGCGAAGAAAGTGGAGCTCAATCCTCTCCGGCATCACGACCACCACCACCAACAGCAGCCTGCAGAGCCACGGGAGCACCAACAGCTGCACAAAAACCAAATACATAACAACTTTTGCTCTGAAAAACCTTCCACGCTGCCAAACCATTACCACCATCACCACCACCATCATCTCCATCACAGCAGCCGCACCAACGGCGCAAAGAAGAATGCACCACCTGCCTCCTCGCAGAAGGTACCGCCGCACAAACCGGCAAAGAAGCGGCCGTTGCCTCCCACTCCTCTTCCGTTATTTACTTTTCCGCCTCTCAGAGGGGCCAAGGTCAAGACGCAGGGGCGCACTGAGCCGCGTCGGGAGAAGGACCACCGGCCCAACGGGAAGAATGAAAACACCGGGGCCAACGTGACACACACAGAGCTGAAGAAACCACAGCGAGGTAGGACACCATTCAGTGTGCTAGAAAGTGTACGTAAAAATACAATTATGTGTAATAAGAAATATGCTTTATATACATATTGTATTTCTCATATGAAATGCAAACGAACTTGACATTGTTTGATACATTATAATCAAATTGTTTCCTATATGGGGGGCCTAACGTAGTCCAAGACTCTTCACATGATGCTTTATTAGACACATTACACACTATTTGCAGATAGGTTCTTAACTCTCTTTAAACGCCAGATGCTCTGTTTTCTTTGCCGTTTTTTGGTCTTTTGAACTTGATTTTTCTACCTGCTGCTGTGCAGGTGAGTCACGGCCTCGCGACGAGAATGTTAAATCCCAAGCGCTGCTGGCGGAATACCTCCTGAAGAAGTCAAAGAAGAGGAAGAGGAGGCATCACAGCGAAGATGAAGACCAGCCCAGCAGCGGGAAGCTCAGCGGCGTCGTGCGCCACATGGAGGTGCAGACCGTGTGCACGGGACCGGCAGCCGACCTCACCTTGTCCCCCGCTCACCCTGCTCCTCCTCCTCCTCCTCCTGACCAGGAAGGTCGGCCCGATCACCGCCACCACCATCCCCATCATCCCCCAGACCATCCTCCTCACCCTCAGGACCACGCCCACCTCCGCACCCCCAGGGCTCCGTTCCTCTCCCATCAGGACCACTCCATCCGCAGCGCGTGCCTTCAGACGGGCGGCTGGCACGGCCGCTTCATGCACGAGGAGCGGCAGGCCAACGGCGGCGGCCGGGTCCTCCACGCCTACGCCGACGAGCTGGCCTCGCTGGGGGCCGACCACCTGAGGGCCTTCGCCGGGGAGTTCATGGAGCGGGCGTTCGCCGAGACGGGCCGCAGCCATCGGGGGAAGAGGAGGCCGGCCGGGGCCCGCTACGCCCTGGCGGTGGTCCACGGGGCCGCCGCCTACCTGCCGGACTTCCTGGACTACTTTGCGTTCAACTTCCCCCACACGCCGGTGAAGATGGAGCTGCTGGGAAAGAAGGAC
>NC_044048.1:14696783-14699283 GCF_902167405.1 Gadus morhua | reverse complement strand
TCCAATATTTGATAAAAAAAAATACACAAACCAGTATTATATTCTAATAAAAATATATATTATGAAAGCGTCACTTTTTCAGGCCTGGTTTTGATTTTTCTCGGGGTGGAGTCAATAAACACAGAGTAAACATAAAGACATAGAGAGAGATGAGCAAAATAGGACGGAGAGAGGAGAGAGCAGTTCACAAACCACTACAACGGCTCAGGTCTCGTTCAGCCTCCGACAATGAGCGACTGTGGCGTAGGGCAGTAAGAGAAAATGGCGGGCCTCATCTGGTTCCAATTATGGTTGTAACCTTGTTATTATGACTGCTGGAGGATAGGCAGAGTAAACACCGTGGACAGGGTGCTGTGCTGGAGTCAGGATGGCTGCTTGTGCTTTCTGATCTTCTCGGGGACTGTTTGGGGCTCTTAATGAAAAGCACCACGGGGCCCCAGGCACAAACACCCACCCACGTGCACGAGGTCAGCCCACTAATCCAATTATTCAATTATGTTAGAACACATGCGTGGGCGGTTTGTGTGTCTTTTTGTGTTCATGTATGAACTGTTTTATGTAAACAGAACTGTGTGTATCAGTGTGTGCTGCTGTCTGTCAGAATGTGTGTTTGCGTGTGTGTGTGTGTGTCTGTGTGTCCAGTAATAGGTGTGTGTGTGTGTGTGTGTGTGCGTGTGTGTGTGTGTGTGTGTGTGTGTGTGTGTGTGTGTGTGTGTGTGTGTGTGTGTGTGCGTGCGTTCATGTATGAATATTACCCTGTGCACGTGGGGTTTGTATGTAAAAACAGAAACTGTTGTGTGGTTGAGTCTGTGTGCTTGTGTGTGTGTGTGTTCTGCAGAAGGGGCAACTGGTAGAGAATAAAGAGTGGATTGTACGGACTTAGCTCCGGGAGCGGTGGAAAACCCCCGCTGGCCTGTGAGTCAGCACCGTAATGGGAGCTCTGGGCGTACAAAGGCCCAGACAACAGCTATTCCACCTTCAGAGGAAGGGGATCCACAACGCTTGGGTTTATTATTTTTGTTCCTTTTTTTAGTGGGGTATAATCTTTACTTAAACCATGATCAGTGTCTGACAATGGCTGTTAGTGTTGTAGGTTGTGTGTGTGTGTGGTCGTGCGTGTGTGGTCGTGTGTGTGTGTGTGTGTGTGAGAGTGTCTGTGCGTGCAATATGTATATGCGTGTGTGTGGGTCTTGTGGGCAGAGGAAAAGGTCTGGGTTTGTACACCTTATGGAATGCACTGTCCAAACACAGTGACCTCAGAGCAGGATCTCTGCTTCTTCTCAGTAGGCGCACACACAGACGCCATCCTCGTCATATAAGGCCATGGCCCTTGACATCTTCACGGACGATTTGAGAGACAGTTCTTATTATTTAAATGAGTGTATCACACAAATGCTTTTTGGGACTGTGTAGCACAGACTATCACATTTTATTTGCCTGATATGGTTTGATTTGAGGTGCCCTCACAGGTATCTTGTTTATGTAAATTCCCTCCTTCTCTTCCATCCTCTGTCCTACCCTCTAGGACCCCGCGGACACTCGGATCTGGACGACTCCTGCTTCCATCTGAGCCAATCAATGTGGACGGCCATTTTGGATAAATAGCAGTAGTGTGTCTCCCCAAGATCGACATGACACGAATATGTGATTGGTTAAATGACTGGTTCCTCTGTTATAACCAGACCCTTCATCCCTAGTGCCGAACACCTCCGTAGCTATCTATCCATCCAGCCGGCCTTCCTTCCTTCTTCCTTCCATTTCTTTCTGTCTTTCATTATCCCCTTCTTTCTTTCTTTCCTTCTTCCCTTCTTTCTCCCTTCCTTCCTTTATTTCTTTCTCCAGTTCTTCCCTTCTTTTCTTCTCCTTTCTTTCTTTCTTTCTTTCTTTCTTTCTTTCTTTCTTTCTTTCTTTCTTTCTTTCTTTCTTTCTTTCTTTCTTTCTTTCTTTCTTTCTTTCTTTCTTTCTTTCTTTCTTTCTTTCTTTCTTTCTATCTTTCTTTCTTCCCTTCTTACCTTCTTACGTTAATTTTTTATGCCATTCTTACTTTTGCCCGAACTTTCTTTCTTGCCCTACTGTTTCACCCAGACGTGTCCGCTCACTTTACTCAATCATGTTAAACGGGACATTTGCTTGTTTTTCGTTGATCACAGCGTGTCCGACACACAATGAGCGAGGAGTAAAGGAGAAGGGGAACGGGTCAAATGGCATGTTGGCCGATCGTTTATGTGTTCCCCTAGAGGGATATAGCCTGGGCCGGGCGCTCTGGACCTTTTTACATTCTTCAGTTAAGAGAGTTTCCGTTGTTAAAGTCGTACTAAGCAGAGACGTTTCCCAGGGTTTCTCTCACATGTTTACCTGCGGTCTGACATGTGGGTGTTTAACCGCCCTCCTGGTCTCTGCTGCCTCTCTCCTGGGACCTGAATACCAAGGGTTTATGCTTTAGTGCCCTCTAAAAAATCACAAGATCACCTCCATATTTACATATACCTTCCAAACCTTA
>NC_044048.1:14684283-14689283 GCF_902167405.1 Gadus morhua | reverse complement strand
TTAGCTGGAGAAAGTTGTTTCTCATCCATGCCTTTATCTCCCCAAGACAGGCAGTGAGACATGACATGGCAGCAGAGGGGTTTGGGGCAGTTTTGATGTACAGCTGTGTGTCATCGGCATAGCAGTGGAAGGACATCCCATGTCTGCTGACAACACAGCCGAGGGGGAGCATGTAGATAATGAAGAGGATGGGGCCGAGGACAGACCCTTGTGGAACACCACAGGAGACAGGGAGCTGTCTGGAATTGCATCTTCCCAGTGAGACATACTCAGTTCTGCCAGATAGATATGACTGGAACCACTTGAGTGCAGAGCCTGACAGTCCAATGGTGGTGTGGAGGCGCTCTAGGAGGATTGTGTGATCCACTGTGTCGAATGCAGCAGTCAGATCCAGGAGGATGAGGAGTGAGGGTGATCCTGCATCGGCTGTCATCAGCAGGTCATTCGTCACCCTGAGCAAGGCGGTTTCAGTGCTGTGGGCTAAACGGAATCCTGACTGGAATTTTTCAAACAGGTTGTTGTGTTTGAGGTGGTCCTGAAGTTGAGAAGCAACTACCTTCTCTAGCACTTTGGACAGGAAGGCAAGGTTGGAGATAGGCCGGTAGTTGGCTAGGACCTCCGGGTCCAGGGTGGGCTTCTTGAGAAGGGGACGGATGACAGCGACCTTGAGAGCCGGCGAGACACAGCCTGACTGAAGGGAAAGGTTGACAATTTTGGTGATGAGAGGACTGAGAGTGGGGATGTGTGACTTGAGCAGAGCAGTGGGAATGGGGTACAGGTACAGGGTTTCATTTTCCTGATGATTTCCTCAACATGGCTCTCCTGAACCTCAGCAAGATGCAGGGGAGACAACACACTTGCAGATAGGGTGTTGGCGTCAGAGGGAAGCAGAGATGGAGAGCTGGACATCTCAGAGCGAATGCTGTCGACCTTTGATCTAAAAAAGTCGATGAAGCTGTTACATTGCTCTTCTGTAGCTTCAGTTGAGGAGGATGGTTGTGGTTTCAGGAGATGCTTTATGGTGGAAAAAAGCTGTTTAGAGTTTCCAGGGTTTTCATTTATTAGGCTGGAGTAGAACTGTGAGCGAGCATCTTTAAGGGAATTTGAGTATGCCTTTTGATGCTCACGGAAGGCCAGCTTATGGACTGTGAGCCCAGAGTGCCTGCATCGCCGTTCCAAGACACGCCCAGCTGTTTTCATTTTCCTCAGTTCATGAGTGAACCATGGAGCAGGCCGTGAGAAATTAACAATACGTGATTTGACCGGAGCATGGAGATCAAAAACACTGCTCAGTGAGGTATTATAGATCTCCACTAATTCATCCGCTGAGGCAGATGCTGGGCAGGTGATGAGCTGGAGATCCATGCTCATAGTGGCTGCGTCAATTTTTTTCCAGTTGCGAAAAGACATTTGACGCCTAAGTGTAGTGGTTGGCAGCATAAAAGTAAAGGCCATTGAGACCACCTTGTGGTCAGATACACCAAGATCGTAGACCTGTATGTTATTTATTAGGGCAGTGTCAGTAATGACCAGATCCAGAGTGTGCCCCTTGGTGTGAGTAGGGACCTCAACATGCTGCTGCAGGCCAAGACACTCAAGCACATTCAGGAAATCTGCTGCAAACAGACAGGAGGGGTTGTCGACATGGATATTAAGATCACCAACAATGACAATGTTTGTTGAGATACTGCAGAGTGAGGTCAGCAGATCACTTATCTCTGGTATAAACGTTGAGTTTGGCTTTGGAGGACGGTAAATGAGAAGCACTGTCATGGGGTATGGATGTTTGCATTTGAAGGCCAGACATTCCATAGAGGAAAGGTCAGGCATTTGCAGAGGAGATAGTTTTAGTTCCGCCCGGTGTATGATGGCCAGTCCACCACCACGACCAGAGCTGCGAGCTGCGGGTGTGTGTGTGTGTGTGTGTGTGTGTCTGTGTATGTGTGTGTGTGTGTGTGTGTGTGTGTGTGTGTGTGTGTGTGTGTGTATGTGTGTAGGTGTGTGTGTAGGTGTGTGTGTGTGTGTGTGTGTGTGTGTGTGTGTGTGTGTGTGTGTGTGTGTGTGTGCGTGTGTGTGTGTGTGTGTGTGTGTGTGTGTGTGTATGTGTGTGTGTGTGTGTGTGTGTGTGGGAAAGGAGCGATTAAGTAGTCTAACTGAGAGGATCTGTTTCCATGCAACTTCATGCCTGTCTATCCATTGAAGCTCATTTTGTATGCATGTCTATTTCGTGTGTGTGTGTGTGTGTGTGTGTGTGTGTGTGTGTGTGTGTGTGTGTGTGTGTGTGTGTGTGTATGGGGGGGGGGGTACCCCTGTGTGTATCCTCCTCATCCTCCAGAAGAGGCCGGTGGAGGACAGTGACTGGAGGAAGAACGTGGAGGCCATGTCAGGGATGGAGGGCAGGAAGAAAATGTTTGATGCTGCCAGTGGCCCCGCCCAGTGAGGGACCAGCCAATCAGAAGGGAAGGATGTTGGTTTTATACAACACATGGCTGACTGGAAGAGTGACTGACGAATAGAACTCAGCAGATCCATGACCCTCTTTTTGAATTTTCCAAACCTATTTGTTTTATTTAGTGCTATTTACAGGAGAAGTGAACACTGAACTAAGATGATTTCCAACCAGAGGGTAGTCATATATATGTGAGCGATGTCAGTCTAATATTAGCAGTCATTGTTTGAAATATGAGAATTCCTTTTTTCTGTTCTTGTTTTTGTTATTTAAGAAAGATCCAACTTGCTTTTACTGTAATGATCAAGTTTGTAGTTGCACATTGTAATGGAAATGTGTGAGTTTCAATATGTGCATCTCCACTGATGCCAAAATAAAAAAAGGTCAAAAGGATCAAATTGCTGTTTATCTTTCCGTCCTAATCCGGGTCTGAAACATGACACCCAAAAAAAAAACACTTTAGAAAACATTATGGTTCTCTCTCATGCACCCAGACAGTACTGAAGGGCCAGTTATCGGTGTTCGTGTTACTGTTGACGTTGTGTGTCATCCCAAGCCACCTGCCCAGCCTCTACAGGAGACTAGATGTTGATTAGCTTCTATGACCTCGCCAACTGATATCTATTTTGCATGCTCATAAAACAATCGCTGTCCAAAGTGTACGAACACTTTCAGTTCTGCCAGCTTATCTGCTGTAGCAGCAGTTGATTGTCTCGAAACAGTGTGTGTGTGTGTGTGTGTGTGTGTGTGTGCGTGCGTGCGTGCTTGCGTGCGTGCGTGCGTGTGTGTGTGTGAGTTTGTGTGTGAGAGTGTGTGGGTGTGTGTGGGTGTGTGTGTGGGTGTGTGTCACTGTGTCTGTAGGCCATTACATTTAAGGACAACAGGTGAGTTGCAGTACGAAATGAACATTTTTCCAAACCACCAAACAACACCTCTACTAGTCCAAACACAAACGCACACACACAAATAAACACCCTCACACATATTTGAATGCACAGATGCTTGATACATCCCCTGCACTTAAACAAAGGGTGATGAACACTGACAAGCAATTTGTTACTTCTATTCATGCCCTGTCTTGCCTTTAAGCCCAACTGATCCCCATGAAGAATCAATAAAACCAAGATAGCTTAATACATTCCCCCTGAACAAATACAGTCTACGTACAGTCTTCTACAGAAATTGGTGGGGTTGCATTGGACAGAGCTGGGTCAGAGTCCGTCGAAAGGGTGCGGCTGCACACAACAGAGCAAACACAAAACTACAATCTGAGACATGAGAAAGATACTCCCTTCCCTGGTAAACAATGATGTAAATTGTAAAGGCCAGATACACAAAAGACCTGTTTCTGGATTCAGCTCCAGAACCAGAAGAATTGAGCATTTATGAAGATATATAGTGTATATCAACCATCAGCATATCAACCATCCCATCCCCCACACTTATGATACAATCCTAAAGTCAATAATGAATGAATGGCAATAGTGTTTGATGATACTTTGTAACCGTACATGGTCAGGTGCTCTCTCTCTCTCTCTCTCTCTCTCTCTCTCTCTCTCTCTCTCTCTCTCTCTCTCTCTCTCTCTCTCTCTCTCTCTCTCTCTCTCTCTCTCTCTCTCTCTCTCTCTCTCTCTCTCTCTCTCTCTCTCTCTCTCTCTCTCTCTCTCTCTCTCTCTCTCTCTCTCTCTCTCTCTCTCTCTCTCTCTCTCTCTCTCTCTCTCTCTCTCTCTCTCTCTCTCTCTCTCTCTCTCTCTCTCTCAGGTAGACTGCCTTGTGGTCACATGACGCGTTACAGGGTAAAGGTGGATTTCTTCCTGCGGCACTAAGCAGTCTCCGAGTACTGCGCTCCTGTGCCAGTTACCTCTCCTAGCGCAGTCAATACGCGACACTTTCGCCGCTTCTTCCTGTCTCTTTGGACTTTTACGAACTTATCGACAAAAGATGTCTCTCAGTCGAAAAAACTGGAAGGCTTTGTCTAGGTAAGCGTTCATCTGTCCAGAGACATTTAGCCTGTTCCACCGGTTACTTCAATGATTTGGGAGTTTGGCTGAGATTTTGGTTCATGAATGCCAAATAAAATGTTTTGGAAATTAATTCTATTGAAATTATGTTAGTGACAGCTTGTCATATCTTGTAACTCGGTGACTCAAATAATCGGAAATACGCTCGGGGCGCAATCGCAGTTTTGTTTTCATTATTTTCCTAACTAAAGAAGAGACTATAATACAAAATGGTAGCATAGTGACGTAAAACATGTTCTGATGTTTGCAGAATGCATTCTTCCCTCCAACGCGTTTTGACAGGGCACATTTTATAACTAGTCTAGCAGGTTCAGTTTAACTGTAACGCTTTGCCGTTAGGCCGATTGGAAGTTATCTTCCAGCGTTCTGGTTTGGATGTTGATGTGACAACACGTTGCTGAATGTCGATATGCCGTTTTGTATATTCTCTTTTCAGTTCAGATAATTGTCCCCATTGTCAATGTTGTATTGGCGTGTGCTGTTTTTCTGTAACATGCTTGCTTTTACAGTCTAACGCGCCAGTGGACGTT
>NC_044048.1:14666783-14681783 GCF_902167405.1 Gadus morhua | reverse complement strand
CAGGTTTTCACTGAGAGAACGCTGCTGAGACTCAGGGAAGACACAGAGGGATGAGGCAGTTAATTTACCACGCAACATTAATGCTTCACCTCCTTATAACCGTCCGTTAACACAGTGGTTACCCCACGCAGAGTGTGTCCTGTTAATCATTGTCCTGCATGGGCCCAACACAGTATAGTTCCATTCCTCAGGCTGTGTGAGTCACCTTACATGTTACCCAACACTCATGGACTTGGAGAACGTTCAGACAAATTCAACACACATAGATCTACCGACCAAACACACGCACACACAGGCATGCACGCGTCTGCACACATTGCCACGCACACACAGGTGACACACACACACTTATGGAAACACACACATGCACATAGTTGCATGCACACACACACACACACACACACACACACACACACACACACACACACACACACACACACACACACACACACACACACACACACACTCACACATGCACAAACACGCACATGCACAAACACGCACATGCACACACACACCACGCAACATTTGCATCATCATAGGATCTTTATTGCCAGATATCTGACTCTTATTAAATGCTGTTACTTTATTGTATATCATTCAGTTCTTTATGATTCCCTCGTAAAACACATCTAAAGGCAAGTTTTATTTAAATACAATTTGAAAGACGATTTAGAATGAAGATTTTGTTTAACCATGCTCGGTAATACACACAGAACCTGGTCTTTAGGAAAACTTCAAAATAAGTATACATTTTTTTACTATGAAAATATATTTAGTTACCAGGCTTGTTGTTAGAGCCTTAAGGAGGTTTTATTGATATCATTGGGATCATTACTATTCTTAAACCAGTACATTTAAATTGACCTTGCTACATTCAGTACTGTGCACTAAAAGGGCTTTCAGGTGATACACACTTTGTTAACAAGTAATGTTTGATTCTATTTACAATATAAGGGAACATTTAGGCCTAGCTCAAATATGTGTATTTCACATGCATTTTTTAAGGTGTATATACCAAGGTTAAGAGTACTTTTGATAATTAGTTTTGATAAGTATATTTGAGTTTGTGAGTATTGCTTACTTGAGTCTGAGGTTTACGTTGGGTCATTTTTCCAGCATGGGAACGGAGACTCAACTAGAAAAGATCCTGATGAAAATCCCTCCTCTCCCTCTTCACGCAAGTTTGTCAGGTGAGAAGAAATAAACAATAGGTAAAAAAATTACATATTAATGAAAATTTAAATATGGACCTTTTCAGATTATTTCCAGAATAATCTGAAAAAAAATATTTTTTTTTATTATTTTTTTTAATAAATTTTTTATTATTATTTTTTGACATTTAGTTTAAACTTGATTGCAAAATGCAAATTCCCATTCCCGAAAGCAAATTTGATCTATTCTTAACACTACACTACACTACTTTGACTTTCAGATACAGTTAATGAGAAATATTTAAGTTTCATGATGCTTAAAATAACTATAAATATCCTGTAGACATGTAAGCCCCACTTAAAATGTCTGGTAAGCAAACCTGTGAATGCGCTGTAAGGTTATAAAAGTACAAGGTTAAAGACAATTAAATTAAATCGAAAAAAGATTCATTTGAATTGTCAAATGAGTTGGCATTAATCTGTTTTGCTAAATAGTGCAATAAGAAATTATTTAATATGGCCTGGCAAAAGAAAATATTAGAAAGGCATGGCATTATCTAATGGAAAGCAGGCCAGAAGTCATAGCTGCTCAAATACTGCTGGCTAGGGCGGGATTAACGCAAACATTACCTGCTAGGTTGCAGGATAGGCTTTAATTGGCATTGGTTAATACCACAATAATACAACAACCATGAATAGGATCTGATTATGACAATTATTGATATTTGAAAGTTTCCATTACAGCCCCCTCATATGGTGTTGAAGTCACTGCACTGAAGCTGGACATACTTTTCTCCCCCTCTAGTTCGGTTTGCATCTCCCTCGACAGCTGCACCTCCCCCACCGAGAAGAGCCCGCGCCCGGCGGCCTTCGGGCCCACACCTCCTGCGTCTCCTGGCCAGCCCTGGGGCTCTCCCTGCCACAGCCCCTCTCCAAGAGGACCCCAGAGCCCCATACACAATGGGTTCACTACCGAGGTAGACGGATGACTCACTCAGTGGGGTAAAATGGGGCTAGATATTCAAATTTCTGATGGTATCAGACACCGTTTCGACTTTTCAAATGCATGTAAACATCTTAGTCCGACCTACATATGACCAAATTCGAACCATAACGGACATCTCATAATCGGATAAGAACACCTAGATAATACTGACCCCACTCACTAACAATGGCCAAGTCATACACAAATGCGAAGATCTGCGTCGCTGCATGTTTGTGCCGACAATCTTCGACTTCCCGGCGCTTAGCAACGCATCACTCGTCGTCTCTCAAGAGAACAGCGTCAAGTGATGCTGTTCGCTCGATCAATCAGCGATCGGGGGAACAGTTGTAAGATTCTTTTTTGATTTCAACAGCCTGACAGGAGGGTAAAAAGTATACCCCTGGGCGAAATAGAAACTAGGTACTTTCCGTTTAATGCTGGAAGACACAAGCGTTATTCAGCAGTGATATTTAAATTATTTAGTTCCATTTGTAAAACATGGATGTATTGCTTTTTTTTTTATATGTGACCAGAATGGTCCCCCGTTTCTATTACCAGATTGACTCGTCAATTCATGTTAATTTTAGTTTCACATTACGCTATACTGCCCCCTTGTGTACACGTTAACATCACGCTGTTCCAATGCAAAGATCTGCGTCCGGAAGCGGAGATACGCAGATCTGTATATTCACACTCAATCCATCGCTCACTCACACACTCGAGGATTAAACACACCAAACCTCAAGCAGGGCTTGACAACGGAAGCTGAAACTTACTGCATCTCTGCCTTTACACAGGACGCCTATAAGTCCCAGGTGGACTTGGTTCATCATCATCTAATAATAATAATAATAAATGAAATTTAGCACTTAATATGGTACTCTAGACGCATCTAGACCATTTAAAATCGAATCACATAAACACACAGGCCTCAGCTCCGTCTGCGGTGTGGAAATGCTCATTGAACCACACGGTAGCATAAAGAAAGCGGATGTGCATTATTCTTGTGATTCAAACTTCATCTTTGGTGTGTTTCGGCAGTCACTCTCTCACATGCGCACTCACTGTCACTAGTCATTCACGCGCACACTCTCACTGTCACTAGTCCCTCACGCGCACACCGCACACCCTCTCATTGAATCACGAGCCGTATCGAGCTTAGCCGGTCACATCTAAAGACTCTTAGATCTAAGGTCTCTGTTGTGTTGTGTATATTAAGAGAGGCTTTGATGTCATTTAAAGTTGATCCAAATGAGTTGTATCACATGTCGCAGTCATTAAATACGGGCCGGCCTCCTTTGTGCGGGCTGAACTTGATACGAGGAGCCAGGGAAAGGCCATGGTGAGTAGCTGTTACCCACAAGGTGCGACGTGTTGACCCGGAGGTTTGTGCTGTTACTGCAGGCCGCTGTGAACAGCTCTCCCTCCACCGACCCGGCCAACGGCAATCAAACCAACAGACCCTCCCTTGGCAGGCAGAGCTCCAGGACCACCTCCTTCAGGGTAACACACACATATATGCATGCACTAGCCCACACATGCAAGCACACACACTTACACAGACATGCACGCACCGACAAACATATGTGTGTGCATGCTCACGTGCGTACACACAAACACAAGCAAATGAACACACCCGTAAAAAAAACACTAACAGATTATCTTCAACCACACAGATGCTGAAGAAGAAATCCGGAGAGGCGGCGCCTATACGAAGAAGGTCAGGGACTCCTTATCTATAATCTCTCTCTCTCTCTCTCTCTCTCTCTCTCTCTCTCTCTCTCTCTCTCTCTCTCTCTCTCTCTCTCTCTCTCTCTCTCTCTCTCTCTCTCGCTCTCTCGCTAACCAACTTGTGTTTTGTTCTTTATTTAGCTCGAGTGTTCGACTTACATCCCAGAAATTTGAATCAAACGCTGTAAGATATTTCATTCATAAGCATAAAGTCTTACAATCCTGTTTTTATTCATGGGGTGATGCATCTCATTGCATTACCTGACCTGATGACGTTATATCTTATCGTGAAGTTGTGAAGCATTAACGTTTGAATTGTACTGCATGACTCATCTTTCAAGGACCCAAATCAAGAAGATGAGAAAACGTCGAATTTCCAGAGGAAGTAAGTCTTTCTTATGATCAGCTGATTTTACGTACACCTCTATGTACTCATTCTGAAGCTTATTCCATTCAACATTTTAAGTAGTCCAAATTTATAAAGTGAAAACATACAGCCACGGCTGTATGGTGGGGATTCTAAAGGTGTGTTTGTGCCTCTCCTCTCCGTCGGACCAGCACCAGACAGAGGGTGTCCTCCCGCTCCATCCAGGAGAAGATGGAGCGACTGGCTCAGGCCTCACAGGTCGCCTAAAGTTCCCCTACGATAAATCAATAAACAGCTGGTGTTATAATGAGGCAGTATGCAAACACTAACGTGCAAAGGCACATATTTGCACTTTTGAGATGCAATAGGTCGTAGTCACATGGCATTTGTTTACTTTGTCTGTCTGTGTTAATAACTCCTGGACTTCCTTGATGGCTTCGTTTAGCCTACATGCAGACATTGTACACATTACATTGATACACCTTTCCTTTCCTTCTGTCAACATTGGACCACATGTTTGGCTATGTTATACTGGTATAATAATAAGTAATGTTAATTTTCTTACAAATAACAAAGCTCCAGTTGCACAAGATAAATATCTTTATTCTACAACCCTTTGTGAATCTATCCACACATAATTTAGTCTTTTTTTCTACATTGATCCTCATTCCACTTTCTGGTGACTCCTGGGACCCCTGCAGAAGCCGGAGGTGTCGCGGTTCCCAGACGTCACCCAGAGGACCCTGGTCTTACTGGAAGAGGTGTCAAGGAAGAGGGATCTGTTTGAGAAGGAGCACCAGGCCTCCAGCTCCACCAGCCCTGGAGTCTCCAGACAGGTCACTAAACAGCGAACACGGTTCATAAACACTAAAGACTATTCACTAAACACTAACTGTATTCAAACATCTTAAAGACTATTCACTAAAAACTATTGTTAAACACTAAAGACTATTCAATAAACACTAAATACAAACATTTAATGCTAAACACTATTCATAAACACTAAAGACTATTCCCTAAACACAAAACACTTAACACATAAGAATAGGCACTAACGACTAAACACTATTGATAAACAGTAAACACTAATACAATTCACTAAACAGTAACACTAAACACCAAACACTAATCACCAACAACTAACCAATAGTCTATACACTATTTACTAAACACGGGACAAACTGTAAACAATGTTAAAACTCCCCCCCACTATTATAGTTTACACAGGGGCTCACCCAGGTTTTACTTTGTTTTATGTATTCTGCAAAGACACAGACACACACACAAACACACACATACCCAGGCACACGCACGCACACACACACACACACACACACACACACACACACACACACACACACACACACACACACACACACACACACACACACACACACACACACACACACACACACACACACACACACACACACACACACACACACACATTCTTATAGTTTACCTTATAGTGTTCATTGCATCTACAGGAGTTCCGCACCTTCACGTCTGGCATCTCGGATCGCATTAACCGCTGGGTCCACAAGAGCACCAAGCCAGGCTCCTCCCCCAACCCCGCGGTGAGATGACGTCTCAGACGCTGTCTGACACAGTGTCAGACAGCAAAGTTAAAACACCTTTACAATGATATATGTAGAAATGTACAACTCACTAATGTTGTCAAGCAACCACAGAATCCTTTTTCCATCAGTCAAGACATTAGATTAAGCAGAACAGAGCAAATAATACAATCGAAAGCTATTAGAGGTTGGAGGTAGGTTACTGCTAGCACAAAGGTACTCCTTATGACAGATTAATGAGTTCACAAGCAATGCCGGGATTAGATTAATGTGAAGAAATCTTTAAAGGAGAGCAATCAGGGTCGTATCAGCTTGTTGTGTGTGTGTATACGCGTGTGCTCGTGTGTGTGTGCCTGTGGTGCTACTACACCTCACTTAATCATTGCGTTATTGTGGGTGGGTGTCCCGTCTGGGTGGAAGCATAGCGCCAATAGTAGTTGGCAGGAAACCAGAGATTAGTAATGAATCATCAATCATTCAATCACAGGTTGATTCAATTCATCAGAAGATATGGCACACACATGGAGATAGGAGGGCGAGACGTTGAGGGGTGGGGGGGGTGTTTTATTTTGAATCTTTTGAGAAAAATCTACAGGAATGTTGACATACAACTAACCTCTGTTATATTAGTTGTAGAATTGAAGCCATCCCCCCAAAAATGCCAGCAATAAACCGTGGTAGGACCTATGGAAGCAAGGTTAGGTGCTTTTTAACCTTAGTGTGAGCTACAAGTAGAACACGATGTTGATGATGAACACTAGGGGGCAGCATCACTCCTTCTGCTGCACAACTCAGGCTGACCAGACTGACACTTTTTCCTTATTGCAGATTACTATTTTCCTATTCCCGTTCCTATCAGACTGATTTTTTTTCCTTGATAATAACACATAACCCTCACCCTGCTCCTCCCATTAGAACCGTCTGTTAAAAAGGGTTTTCTTTCACGTACTTAACCAACAAAGGCTAAGAAAGCCATGGCCAACTTAACCTATATCCCGATATATATATTTGAAATGATATTTGTCATGTTCTCAGTATGGACTCAGTGCTGTGCTCATTGCATGCAGGACCTGAGGCATGTTGATATCAGCAGCAAGAAGATCCTGTTTGAGAGCAAACACAAGGAGTGAAGGATCAGCCACTGGGGGATTCTTGGTAAGCATTCTTAAAGCACAATCACATCTTTCAAAGTTGCTTTGGAGTTATTAGTTTTAGATTTGTGTTTTCTTTGTTTTTCTTCTGCAGGATTCAGAAACTGAAGTCAGAAAATGATTGAGAATGAAATGGAGGATGAACTTGTGTTGTGGTTCTTCGTGTTTATTCCTCAAGCTCTTTTGTTTTCCCATACTTGCACAGAAGAGATGCAAGTGGAGCATCAACGGTCTCAGTGGAAGGAAGTTGCTTTTTTGTTTTGGCTTAAAGATTAGATAGATATTAGAGAAATGATTGTTTGCTTCTTGGTGGCTAAGATACGGAGTGAGAGATAAGAGACAGCAATACAGAATATATCAGTGAATAGAGTTGCACCAGTGACCCTTGTGTTTCAAGTCTTGAGTAGTTCTGTTAGCTTCAGGTGATTTAATGCACTTTGCACAGGTGAAGGCCTTTGGTCTGATAATAACTTTTCTGATTATCAGAATTTGAAATTCTGGGACCGTAATTCTGTAAATTAGGGTTTTGTTTGTGGTTAAAGTTGTTCTTCTTACTGTGCTGCCAAATTTATGTTTTCTGTTTTATTTGCCTTGTCTTGTATGCCTCAAAGGTAGGTTGCTGCCTGGTGACAAAATAAAATCTTTTATGACGAACTGTAAATATTTTTATTTTTGGTGTTTGCTGCCACGGACGATGACCTAGCCAATGAGGAAGGCCTCCATCTGTGTTGTCTCAAAGAAGTGGGCCGAGAGGAACTCTTACTCTTTAGATAAGAGATATGGCCATGTATCTGTCTAGTGCAGGGATGCCAGGGTGACGGCCCGCGGGCCGTATCCGGCCCGACTGTATGTCACATCCGGCCCGCGGGTGATAAGGGGAGAATATATGTATTTTTTAAATTTTTATAAAAAAAAAAAAAAAATTAAATACTTTTTTTTTTTTTTTTTTTTGGGAATCCGTCAGTTGGTATGTTACTGCTGCTGGTCTGTTACGATTCAATAACTTTTCATCCCCCATTCTCCCTTCCATTTCGAAACGTGTTTAGAAAACACGCTTGTTTCATTAAAATTGATTAATTTATTAAGGCCGCCACCAGGGGGCGCCCCCAACACTTTTGCCGCCCTAGGCGATCGCCTAGTTCACCTATGCAAGCCTTCAATAAATAAAATACAATTTATTAACAGTTTACCCTTGTGTTATTTATCATTTATAAATGTAGGCTACTATTACATAGGCCTGCTTTAGGCTATGTAATTGTAGGCCTCATTGTGAGGCTATTTTGGGGCCAATGCAATTTATTTTCGATCGGTAGGCCTTCAAGCATAATTTAAAATAGCCTACCTATCCATGTGTTGAGTCAGTCTGGCCTTTTCAGGCCTTTTCAGTCCGATAGTGTAATCCGGCCCCCTGAGATCTCACTTCAAAAAAATCTGGCCCCCTGACCAATTTCACCCTGGCATCCCTGGTCTAGTGTCACCTCCAGCCCCATGCATGGTGGCCTACATGGTTAGTCTAGGTGTGTACGTGTGTGTGTGCGTGTTTCTGCCTGCCTGGGGCAGTATGTGTGTGAGTGTGTTTTTAGATGTATGGTGTGTGTGTGTGTCTAGGTGTGTGTGGTGTGTGTATGTGTGTGTCTAGGTGTATGTGTGTGTGCCTTTGTGTGTGTGTATGTGTAATTTGGTGTGTCTGTGTATATGTGTGTCTGTGTATTTGTGTGTGTAAGTGTAGGTATGTGTGTCTGCCTGCCTGTCATAGTGTGTTTGTGTGTCATTTTTTCTAATTGTGTGTCTGTGTTTGTGTGTCTTGGCATGTCTGTGTTTCGCAGTAAGGGTGTGTTTGTGTGTATTTGTATTTGGAGTGATTCATCAGTGTGTTGGTGTGTGTATTTCTAGGTGTGTGTCTATGTGTCTGTCGCAGTGTGTGTGTATGCGTCTGTGTTTTTCTAGTTGTGTGTGTATCTAGGTTTGTGTGTGTGTGTGTGTGTGTGTGTGTGTGTGTGTGTGCGTGTTCTGTACTGCCCTTATCTCTTAGGTCTCTTAAACACGGTGACTCACGGCCTTACCCCCGGCATCTGAATTCACCTTTTTAGGAGAAGGTTGATAGGAGTGTTACCATGCTATCTCGATGGTTATTAATACACACAATGGGAGAAGAGGTCCCCTAGCATTTGACTTTCTCCCTCTGATACCCTCTCTGCCGTGTGTGTGTGTGTGTGTTTGTCCACCAGTGTTCGACCCTTCTGGTCCCTCATTCCCACTGAGGTCTCACAGCCAAAAGGGCTTCTTCGGAGCTCCGGGTTTCTCGGAGAGTCTGTGCTAGCGTTGCCTCTCTCTTCATTCTTTCCATTCTTAACAGGTAGGTGTGGTTTCATCTCTGTGACGATAGACGCATGTGTCCATCTTTAACATCTGGAAAATTAGACTTAAGACTTAGTGCAGGCATGGACCATTAGGAGGCTGTAGATGACTGGAGCAATGTGATGGTTTGATGGAGGAGAGTGATAAAGTCTGGTGAATGTTCACTGATTTCTAGCTGCTGAACACGCGCCGCCATGTCGGACAACGAAGAAATAACGGAGGAATACGAAGAGTAAGTCGAGTTCGTTTTGGTGCTATGCAGTCGACAGTCGAATACACACATCTGATCCGTTCGCCTTGGATCGTGTGATGCTGCTTTTGACAATACTTATAGATAGACACCAATACTAATAGATAGACACTGACATGCTTAGCTTACTGATATTTAATAAATAGTTTGAAACGCCTACACCATATAAAACTGCTTTTTTTTTGGTCTCCTGAGTGCCGCTGTAACAGCCATTCTTCTCTCATTTTCAGGGAAGTCGAAGAAGGTAAGAAGTCTCCCTCAAGATTCAAATATTTCGATATCTGGTATTGTGTCCACATGTCCTGTACAGATGAGAATACATGACAGAAACCTGATTAGCGTGCAGTCCTGATCGTAGACGTAAAACTAAGCTTTTACATAGGTTAAGTAATGGAAAAGAACCAGTTCTGTGAGAATATGAACCCGCATTATTTCCATAGCTGCCGGCAGTAATGCGTCTTGCAGGGTAAACACTAATGCGCGATAAAGGTCACCTGCTTGAAGTGTAATGATAATATCATTATCTGGAAAAAAAAATCCCTGCAGCGCTTTACATTGTAATATTGTTTTCTAGTTCAACTTAGTTCAACCCTAAGCCATTTCTTGTCTGCTTGCTTTTCTCTGAATCTTGATTAGAGGAGGAAGCCCCTGAAGGTATGTGGAGTTCTCCATGACTCATACAACACTGATTTTTTTTTTTACATACATTCATCAAATACTGGAACAACAGCAGCTATAGAACATAGCTACATTTAGAGAGCTTAGGTCTAGTGAGCGCAGGTAAAGCTTCATAGAAAGAAAAACCTGTTAAGTTGAATCAATAGTGCCTTTAAACATGGGGAGATGAAGTGAGCAGACCTTCCTCTTGCTACATTTATCTGTGACTCTTCCAAGGTCATATTGGCTGAGGTAATACAACTAATAAAAACAGACAACTCACAACTGATAAGAGAGTGAATCAAGTTCCCTTTTCCTTGCTGAAATAATAAAAAATAGAATATCAGGTCTTAACACCAAGGTCGTATTTTTTGCAGACAGGAGTATTCATTATTTATTCTGCATAGTATTCTGTGTTATTATTCTGTGTTATAGTGCCGATTGGCACTATAACACCTCTACGGGCTCAAACTGGGGCATTATAAACCAGCAGTGCTAGGCACACACACACACACACACACACACACACACACACACACACACACACACACACACACACACACACACACACACACACACACACACACACACCCCCCCCCCACAAACACACACACACACCCACACACGACCACACATGTTATCTTTTTGTCTGTGGTTGTGTGAGTGTGTGTGCGTGTGTGTGGGTGCGTGTGTGTGTGTGCGTGTGTGTGTGTGTGTGTGTGTGTGTGTGTGTGTGTGTGTGTGCGTGTGTGTGTGTGTGTGTGTGTGTGTGTGTGTGTGTGTGTGTAAGTACAAGTTTTCCAGTCCTTCCAGTCCAGTTTTATCTAGTTTTATCAGCGTCTATGTCAAACGCTGGTGCTGTGTTGTTCTGAAGCCAGCACCCTGTTATCTGGGGGCTATGTTATCCACGCTATCTAACAGCAGAAGTTCCTCTCCACTTTCCATCGTGCATCACAAAACGCAAAACAGGCTTGATTCAAAGTTATGCAGCAAGAGGGAGGAGTAAGGGTGGGGCGGATTAGCGGTAACAGGGTGTGGCGGCAGGGTGGCTGCGGGTGTGGCAGTTGAAGCTTTTAGTTTGAACCGATCTCACAGCTGTCTCACATGTCACATTTTTTATCATTCATATGGCGCAATATTTGTGAGTGTGACACTTGGTTCACGCCCCCCCCCAGAGGCCCCAGGCGAGGAGCAAGAGCCGGAAGAGGAGGAGCTACAACAGGAAGGGGAGGATCCTGAGGTGGAGGAGGAGCTAGAGGAAGAGACCAATGAGGAACAAGGTGAGCGGAGGTTAACGCTTTAATTATTTTATTATGATATAAAACAGATAAAGATTTGATTGCCTTGTTTGTACATCATTCCAGACTTGAAATGAAAGTTTAATCCACCCATGGTGCAACGGCAGTATTCAAGTATTTCATGTCAAAATCAGATGTAATAGGGCAATGTTAAAGCAAATCTGAGTGGAATGAGTTTATATACTCGTGAATCTTCGTGACATATGGATCGTCTCTTCTAGAATATCCATGCGCTAAGAAGATATATATAGACATTTATGAGTCTATCCATATGTTATGAAGACATGGATAGACTCCATAGAATTAAAATACTTGTTATACAGGGTCACGCCAGTAAATTAATGAAAAAAGTTTTCTCTTTGCCAAAAAGATTCTTGACTCAAATAATGGGATGAGATTAGGGTTGCACAGTTTCCTACAGAACCTCAGGTCGTCATTTAAAACAATGTTTTTAGAGGCTTTCTAAGCACTTCCTGCCCCTCAGGCAGCATGATCAACATCCTTCTTCAGTCAGTATGCTCAGGATGCTTCCTGCTGTGGTTTCTTTCAGATGGTGAAGATGAGGCCGCGGAGGATGAAGGAGGTAACGGTGTCTGATCGTTATCGCTATCTGAAAGGCGCCCTGCTGTTTGTCTTGGACCCTCTTGCTGTGCGAAGAGATTAGGCAAATCAGTTCATCCCGGGATGAGGTTTATGTATTTGTCGGAACGTGTTTGTGTCGGTGTTTGGATGTGGTTGATTGATTCCTAAATGATATCTATCTCATTGTGATTTTGCTTTGTCCCTTGTGACACACAGAAGAAGAAGCAAAGCCTAAATTCAAGTAAGTTGGTGGTAAAGACTGATATACACGCATGCACGCACGCAAGCACTCATACTTATGTTTATCTCCTTGTTTTCCCACAGGCCGTTCATCATGCCTAACCTCATACCACCCAAGATACCAGACGGAGAGAAGGTGGACTTTGATGTGAGTTATTAGCTATGGAGAGACATTTCACTTATAGACTTTAAAATATGACGTTATTTTGCCTTATTTCACGTCGTTAGCTCATCTCAATGAATGCAACTCAGGTCATGGGATATGTTGGAGCAGGACTTCACATAAGATGAACTTCTTTTATAGTGACTGTTTCTGTGTTTTCTTTCTTTCTTTCCAATATCCCTTAAATAATCGCTTGTCGTCATTTACAGTTTACATTTTACCCTCATGATTCATTAATGTGGGATCTACTGTTAACCCAGGAGAACATGCAAACAGGTTTACAGCTGCTTTTACTATCTCAAGTACCGTAATGACCGTAATGTGCTTCTATAACTGCTGGAGAGACGAAAGGGCCCTTTATATCAGGAGGTACCATTAAGATGAGTCTGTGTGTTGTGGCAGGATATCCACCGGAAGAGGATGGAGAAGGATCTGACAGAGCTGCAGACACTGATCGAAGTTCACTTTGTGAGCAGGAAGAAGGAAGAGGAGGATTTTATAAACCTTAAGGAACGGATTGTGAGGGACACAAACACACACAACCCGGAAATACTCATACACAAACATGCATCTACGCTTACTGACTGATTGACAGACACATCACACAATCATGATTGATGTGTCTGGCGATGTGTGATCTTACATACCCACAAACAAATGCCCACACATTGCACACACATACAATGCATAGTGTGCAGTCCGGTTGGGTTGGTTTTCAGGGGTTGCTAAGATACGCTGACCAATTCTGCAGGACAAGCGGCGTTCTGAGCGAGCGGAGCAGCATCGGATCCGCAGCGAGCGGGAGAAGGAGCGTCAGAAGCGCCTTGAGGTAGGGTCGTCTCGCCGCCGGCGGCACACTTCCTCCACCCAAGACAAACATCATCCACAAACTATTGGCCGAGGTGAAGGTGTTCGACTCCCACCCGAATAGTTATGGGTTTGCACTCTGATGCCAACAGTGGACCTTCCGGCTCATTCACTATGAGTCAGTTTTAACTCATTAATTCACCATAACTAATTAACCGTCTATTTGGTTAAAAACATCTGATCAATGACTTAATAGTGAACAGTAGAGAAGGTCTCTCTCTCTCTCTCCATTATTCTCTATGTCTCTCACTCTATCTCTCCAGGATGAGAGGTCTCGCAAAGAGGAAGAAGAGGCCAAGAAGAAGGCGGACGACGATGCGAAGAAGAAGAAAACCCTGACCAGCCTCCATTTTGGGGGCTACATGCAGAAGGTGGTGAGCATGGGGGAAGGGGGGGGGGGGGAGTGCCGGGCCACAACATCTAAGCAGGTGAACCCAAAAAATTGAACAAATTAAATAAAATTGATAATACGATAACCTTCTCTTCCATCTCTCCACGCTTGTGCCACAGGCGGAGAAGCGGAGCGGTAAGCGGCAGACGGAGAGGGAGAAGAAGAGGAAGATTCTCGCCGACAGACACAAGCATCTGGACGTGGAGAACAAAAGCGAGGCGGGGCTCAAGTGGGTTCAGCTTCCTTAGCCTAGCAACACGTCACCACAGGATCTAACCCGGTGCTATCACCACAACATGTGACGCTAGTCCCAGATTCATATGTTAAGGAGACCTATTATACCAGCAGGTGTGTGTGGGATTAGCCTTTATTCTAATACCCTACTGACTGAGGACTTAGATATGTACGTAACAAGACTGGAAACCAGGCCTTACTGCGTCCCTTGTAGTCCTGTTTCCGGCCCAGGCTTTGAGCCCTTCTGCTGCAATTTAAGAGTGCTGGATCCCAGATTACACCACAAGTTTTGACCATAATACATTAACATAATTATAGATCTAGGAATAATATGTATTATATATATGTATATATATATATATATATATATATAAGGCATTAACACAAGATATAATGACCATTATATATTAACATAATTTAAAAACAATAATAGAAAAATCGTGATAAATATAAATATTAATATATGTGTAAATATATTTATTTATATATATATAATGCATCCACACAATATGTTATGATGATAATTCATGTACATAATTATAACAATAGCAATATAATATATATTATTAACAGAAGATGACTGATGATGAATGATTACAATACCTAATACATATTATGATAATAACCCGATATAATAATTAAAATACAGATGATAGTAATTATAACAATTGTTATACTCTGCTCACAGGGAGAAAGCTCAGGAGTTATGGGACTGGATGCACCAACTGGAGCAGGACAAGTTTGAATTTCAATACCTGTTTGCCAGACAGAAATACGAGGTGGGTGTTGTTTTCAGTGTACCGAAACACTGTATAAAGCGTACTATATACACAGGTCGACCTTATGACCTTTCCGTTTTTGTATTTAATGATTATTTTCAGATCAACGTGCTAAGGAACCGCGTGAGTGATCACCAGAAAATGTGAGTGCTTCATTCTATTTTCCCTTCTAACCCTCTCTCTTGTTCTCACTCTCTCATGGTTCTTTCTAAAGTG
>NC_044048.1:14614283-14664283 GCF_902167405.1 Gadus morhua | reverse complement strand
GGTTGAATGAGACCTTTCAAGTGTTTTTGTATTCAACTAAAATGTGTTCCAATACGCAGAAAGGGTATAAATCCAGGGTGCTAGAGGAACACACACACACACACACACACACACACACACACACACACACACACACACACACACACACACACACACACACACACACACACACACACACACACACACACACACACACACACACACACACACGCATTTGCTTTCACAGTTGTATTGTGTTAAAAAAATTGCAGAAATGGGAACGTTTTGAACCATAACATGAACCTTTTTGTTTGTGTTGAATGTTTAAAGTTTGTCTAGAGTCAATTGCTTCTGAAGACATAGAGTATATAATTTAAAAAAGAAATCCTTAACTCTTGCTGAATACCAGCCTTAGCAAACTATTTCTATAGACAGAATGTATATTGAACTTTATCTAACCATATTTATCTAGTTATCTAAGTCACTCAGAGATTGTTACTGAAAATATCTAACTATTTCTCAAACTAGTGATTTCCCTCAAGCAGCGGCAGTGACGTTACCTTTTATATGATTGGTTTAACAAGCAATTATCTGATGCTTGTCTAACGTTTTATGAGGAATAAATGGTACAATTCATAATAATTGCAAATAATGACTCCATTTTATTAGCAATTAAACAAAACATTGGCTTGAAACCACAAAATGGGTTTCAGTTTGACATGAACACCAAAAGCTGACGCAGTGTCTTCTGCTTAAAAAAAAAATATCACAGGACTAACGATTTCAGTGAGTGAAATACAAATAAGGGGTTTGTATGTCTGTGTGTCCATGGTAGCTTTTATTTAGCTAATATTTGAACATCTCCTTGACACTCGTAGTTCTTAGAGTTTTCTCGTCAAACCACCGTGACACACATAAAATACAGGGTTCAGTATTAATGTCTTTGATATTTCCTCTCCATACAACTTGAACAGCTAAGCATTCGATGAATCTAAAATCAAACAATGTTCTGTTAACATGAAAACAAAATATTTGAGAACCATTGGATAATATTGCAACACTGTACAACAGTAAAAAACAAAAAAAAAGCACAGTGAAAATGCTTCATCTGCTTGATGCAGTGTTCAGTTTCAGAGTTTGCCCTGTATCCAAAGGAAATGCTTACTTTTTTTAGGGATGTAGAATCAAATAAGTCAAAAGTACAACTATACAACGGTTAGTTGTACAGTACATTTTAATCTGTTTTCCCCTCAAACCGTCCTAATAGATGTAGCCTTCAAATGTGCCATTGGGAATCCCTTGAATGAATCTCCGTAACAGCTGGGTTTGTGGTGCGTTCAAGCGTGTTCACTCGAGACACGACCGCTGTGCATTCAGGGAAGGGAGGGGCCGGACAGTCTGGTGGCGGTTTGCCTCGGAGGAGAAATGCTCCCAAATGGGAGTTCCACTAACTTATGTTTGGGAGAAAGACAACGCCTGTTACTCTACCAACCCTACCGAACAACCACCTGTATTCAAACCCGCATTTTTTCTAACCTCTATCGGACCCTCCTCCTCCCCACTGTCTCATTCTTCCCGGTTTCGGAATTCTAATAACTCCACGAGATGTAAATCCCCAGAGCACTGAACCTAACTTCTCCAGTTCTCCATCCCTCAGCCACCCGCTCACAACAGACTCCTGATCGATAAACTAACTGAACGGTGTGCCATCGAAGGCGTGGTGTGTACTCGTGAAGTTTATATTCTTTCACCGTTGACCCTCATGAAGTAGTGATCGAACTGTCAGATAAGCAGTTCTGTGCAAAAAAAGCCATGACGCACGTGGTCTCCCACCACCAAGTCTGAGCTGAATACACCTCTGTAGCGTGACTAACCTGGGTCCTTTTCTCTTGTATTGCAAGGACGGCTTCTATGGTCAACTCTGGCCCCCGGGAATAATCTTAACACTGACTCAAAACACAAGCATAACTTCCCACACACATTCACCACCTATTTACACAAATAAAAATAGGTCCAAGTTAAATACATCATCGCGATGATATCAAAAAGAAAAACATGCAGGCAACTTGATGGTCATGCACGAATGCGATCTTAATCAAAGATCAATGACTAAGCAGATAATTGTTAGGTACTTTCAAAAATCATACAACTGTGTAGCAAAAGCTGGAATATGAAGACTGGTTCCCCTCACGGCAAGGGTGTGGCCACGGTGGTGTATAAACTTGCAAGCTAAATCTGCAGGCACACAAACAGACACACACACACACACACACACACACACACACACACACACACACACACACACACACACACACACACACACACACACACACACACACACACACACACACACACACACACACACACACACACACAAGACAGAGAGGGAAGGAGAGACGTCGTAAGACCAAAAAGCAAAGAGCGATGTGTATCCAACACAATGCAGAGATCCAAACAGCTCTCTGCACAAAATGCATTTATAATGAATAAACAGAACAAAAGAGAAACCTACTTTGGTATCTCCTTGTGCGGGCGAGTGGGCTTATTCGACGACCTGCGCTGACTTGCGGGCGGCTGCAGTGACATCGTTGATGAACAGGGATTTGCCCAGGCTCAACTGTGGATCCAAAAGGCATAAACAGGTTGTTATTAACATATTCAATTTAAATCTGCGGGGAAACAAGCATCGCTCCACTACTCCTCGACACACCCTTGTATGTCCATGTTAATGAGCGCCATTTCATTTTGATTGTATCTTCTGTGGTATCCTTCTTTGTATTGTATCCTCTAAGTATCCTGGAGGTTCTTGGAAAGCATTATTCAAATAAAATGGATTACTGTTTATGGCTGAACTCAAGGAAGTCGCAAAAAAGAAGTCCCTTCTATCTGAGGGCTGAAAGGTTGACCACAGTCTCACTGGTTTCATCCGTTCCATCTGGTGCATGCTTTGTGACAGTCGTGTAGACAATTATTTGGATTTAGCTTGTACTTATCAGTATCACAGGATAACTGTGTTTGTTTAGACTTTTCTCATCCATGTCTTCATTTGTCTGCGCTGCAGTAGCCGAGCTGTGAGAACGAGTTTCCCAGGATTCCTGTGTGACGGCTTTCAACTAGAGGCTAAGATTAGGGAGGCGGGCGGCGGGCAGAAAGGGAAGGCGCAGCGCTTGGGTGGAGCCGGAGAGGTGAAAGTGTTGTCTCTCGGAAGGAGAAGCCCCGAAAGCAAATGATTCAGTTTGCATGTGTGGACCTGCTCATCCATTACCACGGTTGAGTAGAAGTGTGAATATGTGCCTCTGTGTGTGTTTCAACTGTTTGTGTGAGTTTGGGCGTGTTTGTATTATTTATGATTGCTTATTTATGATTGAGTGTGTGTGTGCAGTGGTGTAGTCTACGTGATACGCAGGTATACGCCGTATACCCACTAGGAACGCACCAGGATTTGAGTATACCCACTTCAAAATGTGCACGGATACGTATCAATCGTCTTGTGACAGATCTTTCACTTCTGTGTTTATTTTTCGGAAATATCGGTTGGGTATAACTGCAATACAATACTTTAAGCAGGGGAAGTTAGCTCCTACATTCACCATTCATACCATTCACTGCGCTCGCGCTCTGCCCTGTCTCTGTTACGAAGCGCGAAACTGCCCCTGCATCTCTGCACGTTAGTTGGCGGGCCGAGCCCCTCCTTCTCGCGTGTGTGTGTGCGTGCGTGTGTGTCCAGTCCTCCCATATTAATGTGTAAACCGTTCCCACATAATAAGTAGTCAACAGAAGACAATGTTTTAATCCCACTTTATATCTCCTTGTTACTTTTAGATGAGAACACCTGGCCAGCCTTTCAGACTGGGTGTCAGGCTAGGGAATTTAAAAACAGGCATCCTTGGTTAGAGTGGAGGGAAAAAAAGTTTTAGGTAAATGTCAGCCAACATACAGTTGGTATACACAATTGAAATTCATAATGTTAATCACTATGCAAATGAGAGTATAGCTAATTCATGGTCATTTTTAAGGTGCAGTAATTTCACACTTTTACAATTACTGTATGGTATGTTAGATAACAACAGTAAGAGCTCAAATTAGAGCAATTGAAAGAGTGAAACATTATTCTCCTGTCATCTCCTTCTCATGCACTGGTTAGGATGTAAACAGTTCATTAAATTATTTTGAGTAGATTTTGTCCTTGTTTAGCATGTGCTATTGCTACTATAGATATACAAAGGACAACTTGTCATTTTTGTGTTCTATTTGTTCATACTGTTATTAAAACTGATAAACCTACTCAGCTTTCCATGATTGTTGATAATCGTTATCCTCTTAAATCAGCGGGTTGTAGACCCCTGCGTTGGTGAGTGTGGTGCGACACCCCATAAGCGCCACACACGTACACGTACCGGTCGGACGGGTTTGTACGAGGCTGGGAGGGAATCATCACAGTATACCCACTACAATAAAATAGACTACACCACTGTGTGTGTGTGTGTGTGTGTGTGTGTGTGTGTGTGTGTGTGTGTGTGTGTGTGTGTGTGTGTGTGTGTGTGTGTGTGTGTGTACCTTTTTCAGGGCCCCCTGCAGACTCTTCTCATTCCACAGGCTGTAGAGGAGCAGCGAGGCTGCCTTGCTTCCTTTGGGAAAGGATCTAATGGGGAGAGGTCATGCCTGGTTCATATTTTGCAAAAAACAACAACTCACCACTTCCATCTGTGTAACATACAGGTGTTTAATTATGTAATTAGTGTTTATACAGCAACAAGCCCCATCAGGAACATAGAGCTCTGAATACCAACTATATTGGCTGCATCACCACACTCACCATAGGCTTCCTTAAGCTACACACCTAACCCCAACCTGCTCCCTAAAATGTGCTGGCACTAAGGTTTAAGAGCTATTATTTGAGGTTCATTCGTTAGAAATCCCATAGCCACCTGTCAGCTGTCAATGCGGGGTATACGCTGGGATAATATGTTTCTGGTTGACTGTGCCTACAGACAATGGTCTGTATGATAACATTTTGATTAAGAAGGCTCCAGCTTCCTTTTAAACCAATCAGCGAATGCCTTCCATAAATTGTTCAGTGAATCCGTCTTGCCTGTCAATCAAATGATGACACAGCAGATAAAAATGTAGGGAGGGAGGGTGCATTAGTGGGAGGAAACATTTTTGTTTTGGAATTTATTTCAAAATCTTGCTCTCTTGTGCGTGTTTGTGCTCTCTCCCTTTACCACGCCCACATTTTACACACTGCCGTTATGACGGCATGTAGCTAAAATAATTTTGGGTTAGTTGTTTACGCATATAAGAGAAACGTACGCATAACTAAATATTAATACCAGTACTATTTAGCCATATGTATATGAGCAACGTTGACAACACCTTGTGTACGTAAGTGTAATGTTTTACGTGTTCTCGCTGAGGTCAGCCAGCGATGTCACCAAATCGGAGGACAGGAGCTTCTTGCTGACGTTGTTGTCAGCCGTTAGCAGGGACCGGAAGTTGTTGCAGGAGGTGGCTATGGTATCGTCATTGTTTCCCATCCCAGACGTACCGGAGGACAGGAGGCTGGCGAGGTCGGGGAGCACCTGCTTAGCTGTAAGGGAAACAACGCAACGCAGTGATGGAATGGACCCGCTGTGGGGGCAGGGACTGTTGCTTTTTGGACCAATGGGTGTTCAGAGATCCCGATTCAGAGATTTGTTCATCCTGAGGGTAATCGTCACTGTCTCAATTGCTCAGCTTAAGATATAAAAATGATAATACAAACTGAGAGTATAAATCAATCAAGTAAATATAATATCAGGCAATTAATTAAAGGCAAAACAATAAAAAAATGAAATGAGGAATATGCATACATACGTGAGGTAACTACAAAGTGGCTCGAATGCAGGGATATGACATGAAACATGGAACTATTGAGACGTGAAGACGTCTCATTGAGTAACGGCACGCAATGAGACGTGTTAATGGAGGGTGGTGGGGGGGTCCGAGTGAAGGGGGATGCAGACAGTGGATCTGGAGGGTGAATCTTTACTGCACCGACACATTGTTTCCCTTTCTTCTGACAACTGTTCTTATTGTAAGTCGCTTTGGATGAAAGCCTCTGATAAATGCCCTCAACGTGATGTTAGTGGAAGGGGCCTCTCACCTATGGAGGACTGGATGCTGGTGGAGCGGGACATGTTGCCCATGAGGCACATGGCGGTCTTCTGCAGCGTCTTGTTGTCGGAGCGCAGCAGCGGGCTGACGGTCGGCATGGCTCCCAGCTTCTGGACCAGGACCTGGCTGATTGCATTGGAGGCCTGAGTCACAGGGAGACGAGGGGGGAAGGCCAGAGGCGTTGCTTAGGATTGACCAGGAGAAGCGAGTGCGGGGGGGAAGACGCACATGGAAACCTGATGGGCTGCAAATTAACAGTTACATGATGAGGAGGATTGGAGGAGAGGTCTTAATGCTTGGCTGTTGTTATTGCTTGTAGTCCTACTTCTTCAAGTAGTCCTGATTCTCTCCCCCTAGAATTGCCCCCCCCCCCCCCCCCCCATCTCCCCGTCTCTCTCCCCGTCTCTCTCCCCGTCTCTCTCCCCGTCTCTCTCACCGGACCCTTTTTAGCGGTGAGGTTCTGCAGGGCACCGATGCTGGCCTCCTGGGTGGAGTCCTTCTGGGACGTGCCCAGCAGAGACAGGTAGGCCACCATGGCCTTGGGGTGGCACAGCCAGTCGACTCCAGACGGCAGGCTGTCGTCCTTCATGCTCTTGTTCATATCGAACTGGATCTGAAAGGAAAAATAACAACAAGACGGATACGGGTTGACTTGTAGCCACATGCAAACTCAGCACCTAATTAAGCAGGGTGCAATGTGCTTATGTTCAATGGGCCGTTGACATTACCGGAATAAGTTAATAGGATGACTGCGTAATGTGCAAAGGAGCACATGCCAAAAATCCATACACAGAAGAAGTCAGGCATCACAATTTATTTCAAAACCAATTTGCAACCTATATATTGTGTCTTGTAAAAATAATTTTGGGGACCTACTGAATCAGAATATAGGACATGCCCTGGTCTCAAAGCCTCATAGAATGTGTGAGTGTGTTTGCTTGTGTGTTTAATAATGTGTGTGTGTGTCTGTGTGTGTTTGTGTGTGTGTTTGTGCGTGCGTGCGTGAGGGAGTGAGTGAGTGAGTGAGTGAGTTTGTGTGTGTCTATGTGTGTGTGCGAGCCTGTATGTTCAGTGTGTGTGTTCAGAGTCCATGCTCGCTGACCTCTTTCAGCTTGCTGCTCTTGGGGCTGAAGCAGCCCACGGTGGAGCTGTCCGTGGCACTGGGGGCTCCGGGGCTGGGGGGGGGGCTGAACTTGGAGAAGCAATCCGGGGACTCGGTCTCCAGCTGGTAGGTCAGGTTGTGGAGAATACACGCGCAGTTCTCCACTGACTGAAGGTGGAGGGAGAGGGAGAGACACACACACGCACACACAGGATGAATAGCACTGGAGATATGCAACACGACATCAGCCTGACACACTATAATCAGTCAAAGTAGGGAGGGCTGATATTATGGGATGTTGTGCCCAGAGATGGCCAATCACTGCGTATAGTGCTGATTAGGCACAAGGTGTATTGTGAATATCCTTCCAAGGATAAATATACTGTTTTTATCTTCTTCACTTTTACTAGAGTTAGCAGATGCTATTATCCAAAGCAACTAACAGTACATATCCTTCAATCAATAGCAGGGAGGATTTTCATCTCATTGTCCTCAAAATCCCTGGACGGTGGGGTGCAGTGAGTCAGACACCATCCCTAGAAGGGTCTGTGTTTGACTCAGAGACCAGGGGGGGGTGGGGAGCGGGGGTTACCTTGTCATCAGGGTTGTCCTCCGCCACACAGGACTGGATGTAGCTCAACAGGGCGTCGATGAGGCCATCACATTCTCTCATCGTCTTTCTCTGCTTCTCCTTGGCACAGCTCAGGTTCCTAGACACACACACACACACACACAAACACACACACACACATTCATGCACGTGCACCCACACCCAACCACACACACAAAAAAAAATAAAGCACACACACATAAACACACACAGAGGTCATACTGGGGAAGACACATTTTGTGATGACAAAGAAATGCAACATGCACCAACAGCTTCAATCGTTTCGCGGTATAAATCATCTGCATTTTTTATACCGCCTACTGATTGCTTAGTGCACTAACTGTCATGCAAGCCCACAGCCTGGGCACATAAAGCAACTCAGGGCTCAGGAATGAAGTGTCTCTCTCCAGGACAATCAAAGGTGAGAAATGGAATCAACAGCGTTCCAGTTGGCTGAGGAACTGATCAAACCACCTGAGAAACAGACGAAGCAGACGGCCAACCAACCGATCCACTGGCAGATAAGTAGGGAGACACAACCTTTAAAAGGTGCATCATTCTAAAGCACTTTCTGTCATGAAAACGCTCACTGAAAAGCGACCAGAATCTAGGTTAATTATTCAGACTCAATGTAGCGAACTCTCAAGTCAAACCTTCGTACATAGAGCCTTGCTTTTTGAGGGTTGGTGGGCTGAAGAGAGAATAGGGAGAGGGAGGGCTGGGGGGCACACGTTTGTTTTCTCAAAATGTAAACTTGATTTGACATCGCTAATCAAATATATTGTACCTTTATCAGGGCCAACTTTAACCGATTGACAGGCAGACAGCTAGACAGACAGAGAGATAGACAGACAGACAAATATACAGAAAGAAAGACAGACAGACAGACAGACAGACAGACAGACAGACAGACAGACAGACAGACAGACAGACAGACAGACAGACAGACAGACAGACAGACAGACAGACAGACAGACAGACAGACAGGATAGAAAGATCGACAGACAGACGGACAGACAAACAGACAGACAGACGGAAGCATGGTTACCGCAGGCAGCCCGTTGCGCTGAAGAAGACATCAGGGTGTATGTTGTTGTTGACGCTGGTGTCCGACCAGCAGGTGAAGGGGACCAACACGCTGTCGGTGAGCACTGGCAGGGCCGAGTCGATCAGCTCCTTCTTCATCCCATCCTCTGAGGACATGTTCCATAGCAAGCCTACCCAGAGAGTAGCAGACAGGTCGGGGTTGAATCTCTCAGGGTACAAATGACTTCCAGCGGGCTTGGGGGGATTTTTGTATTGGGAGTATGTCCTTAAAGAGCAGGTAAGGGGTTAGGCTTCTTGCACAAGGATGCCTACAGGTGGGACAGCTGTCAGTGGGGCTTAAGGAATATTTTACAACCAAACCAGAAATACTGGGCACATTTTCATTCACATTTTTATCTAGAATATCTATGTCTATTTGTCGGGCCCTGGGGGTTGGGGGGGGGGGGGAGGGGGGGGGGGGGGGGGGGGGGGGGGGCTGTGTTACCGGTGATCTGCTTCTGGGTCTCGGTGGAGTTGGTCTCCTTCAGGAGCTCCAGGGCGTTGCCGATGCCCCCATGCTTCTTCACCTCCTGCTTGTTGTCCTGGTCCTTGAACACCAGGTTCCTGAGGGCCCCCGACGCACTCTGGCACACGTCGGGGTTGGGGCTCCGCAGCAGGGCCACCAGAGGAGGGATTCCCCCCAGGGTCAGCACCTGGAGGATAGACAGACGTATACAAGGAGAGGGAGAGGGACAGAGGAAGAGAGAGTGAGAGCGAGAGAGACGGTGTCATGCAAACAAGCCTCTCCGGCACACGCGTGTCGACGCAAGGAAGCAGTGGCCTCCATAAGACCTATATATGCCCTGCTTGTTTAACAGTGCACGACGGAAGCGTCCCTCATTGAGCATGCTTGTGAGTGTGTGTGTGTGTGTGTGTGTGTGTGTGTGTGTGTGTGTGTGTGTGTGTGTGTGTGTGTGTGTGTGTGTGTGTGTGTGTGTGTGTGTGTGCGTGTGTGAAACGCCATGCTGGTTGCGCAGACCTCCTGCTTGGGGCTCTCCTCGCTGAAGGTGCAGTGCTGGATGAAGGAGGCACCGCACTGCTGATGGGACTCCTCTGGGGTGGACAGGAATTCCACCGCCTCCTTCAGCGTCAGGTTGGCCATGCTGATCTCTTCGTTTTGCCTGCAGACAGACAGACAGACAGACAGACAGACAGACAGACAGACAGACAGACAGACACACACACACACACAGCCTCACTAAGAACAGGAGCGCCGGAACACACCGAGCCTGACTGAGAACAAAAGTCTGCGCTGTGAGGTGAAGGTGAGGGATGCAGACTCACATGCTCTGCTCCTGCTCCGTCTTGCCCGCCTTGGTCAGGGAGACCCGGCTGCCGCTCCCGCTGTGCAAGGAGGACAGACGGCCCAGGCGGGTGCCGCTGTTGGTCATCTGCTGGTTGCTGGTGTGTACCGAGTGCAGGCTGTGTCTGTTGCTCTGACTCCGAAACTGCCTGCTGCCCTGCAGCGTCTGGCCTGTGGCTCGCTGGGGAGAGGGAGAGAGGGAGAGAGGGAGAGGGGGAGAGAGGGGGAGGGGGAGAGGGGGAGAGGGGGAGGGGGAGAGGGGGAGAGAGGGAGAGGGGGAGAGGGGGAGAGGGGGAGAGGGGGAGATAGGAAGAGAATGAAATTAAAGCATTTTAAAAAAGGATTTGAGTTTTTCCTTTGAATGGTGTCATAGAAAAGCAGAGGTTACAAAACAACAACAAACTAAAAAAATTAAATTACAAACAATTATACAGACTTTTGTGTCCCTCATCATTGACAAAAAGCATATTAATATCGTGAAACAATAATATGTAATGCTATATTATTAACTGAAACAACAACAAAAGGTACATGAGGCGTTACCATCTGGGATCCGGGGACGGCAGCGACGGGAGGGTCTAGAGCCGGGTCACTGCGGCTCAGCTTCAGCCCATTGGGCGGCTGTGGAAAGGCGGAAGGGGTGAACTGCTTCTCCAATTGGCCGGAGGTGCTGACATATCTACTTTTAGTTGACAAAGAGCGAGTTTTCTGCGCCTTCACCTGTGAATGGAAAGGGGCTGGTTAGTAGACAATGTTTGATATTTCTCTCTGCGGTAACAGTTAACATTTGATGGGTGATGAACAGCATGTTGTTATTGTCATCTCCTCTCAGAGCAGGAAGTACCATGTCAATTAAAGTTTAGGGCGGATGACGTAATATTATGACTGGAGAGTGAAGCAAGTAGTGCCTCTAATCCCCCGTTCACAAAGGGTTCTCCCAGACAACGATTATGTAAGACCAGGATCCATAAAGGATTCCAGTAGGCTGGTGGATTCCACTAATACACAGTGAGCCTTGAGAAAAAAATCGCTTCCACAATTGGGTTTTTCTTGGATTGACTGAACCAGACAGCCTCGACTCTACCAAGGTAAGCCAGTACATTACAATTAGATTAAAGCTTTAGCAAAAAAATCTTTTTGACACACACACAGACACACATGCTGCAGGAGTTCTTTACAGAGCAGCTCTGTTTGTGTTTGGACACGTCAGTGTACCGGTTCAACCAGTCGGCCCAATACTGACAACACTCAGTGAGTGACCCAATACTGACAACACAGAGTGAGTGAGTGGGTGAGTGGGTGAGTGAGTGAGTGAGTGAGTGAGTGAGTGAGTGAGTGAGTGAGTGAGTGCGTGAGTGCGTGAGTGAGTGAGTGAGTGAGTGAGTGAGTGAGTGAGTGAGTGAGTGAGTGCGTGAGTGAGTGGGTGAGTGAGTGAGTGAGTGAGTGAGTGAGTGAGTGGGTGAGTGAGTGGGTGCGTGCGTGCCTGCGTGCGTGCGTGTGTGTGTTTGATGACAAGTCAGAAGCCGAGAAGTTTAGTTCTGCAAGCCAAGCCCAAATGTTGGTTTGCAAGCATGATGTGGGAAAACTCTTTGTGTACAAGGAGGCACAATAAACACTGGCAACCAAAGATCAACTTTCTGTTAACTCAGTACTACACTGGTACGTACTAAAAAAGTTATGTATTTAACTGCAACTTTATCTTACATTTTCTATCTCCCAATTGTGGTCAAACACACTCAATAAAGACCTCAACCAAAGCTGGAAGAGCATTATCAGAGTATATCATAACATTTGACATGTAAGCAGTTACAGCGTCTTACGCAGTTACGCATGCTTGGGCAAGTGTGTGCGTGCTCACACACAGATACGTGCACGGACACACAACGTGAATATAGAGAAAACTAAACAGACATGCGCAGACATATGACCACATCATGCGTTTGCGATTGATGTATATGTCACAGGTTTGTTTGTGTTTAATGCCATGTACTTTCTTCTTATTACTTGGTGGAAGCAGCCATTTGCTTTTTCTTTCATTAAAACCTGAAAAGCTTTATCGTCAAACCATGATTAAAGACAGAGAGGGCCAAGAAGGCAACAGAGTCAAGAAATTAGATTTGATGCAAACTTGCAGGAAACAAGTGCATCACAGATTAATGTATTAGTGCTCTGAAAAGTCTAGTGTTTGGCTTATTGGTGTCCAAATTGTAAGACATTCAAAGATACTCATTATGAGTATATTAAAACAGCACTTATATATATCATCACTGTGAGACAGTAATGATACATTATGATTAAAATGTATCGTACTTCTGGGAAATGTAATAACTCTCTGTCAGATGATCTGGTCACAGCCCAACCCTGAATATCACACACACAAACACACACACACACACACACACACACACACACACACACACACACACACACACACACACACACACACACACACACACACACACACACACACACACACACACACACACACACACACACAGTCTAATGATAAGGCAAACACAGTGATTTTAAAACTCTTGTGTGGAATTTGTATAATACTATTATCTCATGTGTTGCCTTACGTTGACCTTGTCTCTATCTCCCTCTAGCCGATGACTATCCATGACAGCAGACATTCGAAACACAATTCACACCAACAACATACTAAATTCATCTGTTCAACAATCCTAAAACGCAGGTTTTGCCCACGCCTAAAACATCCAAAACAAACGTTGTTGAGCAAACCCACCAGAACCAAGCCAAGAATACAATTGGACCACTGAACTCAGAGTGAGCCGTGGTTTCCCCCCCTGTGGGATTAGATGGGCCTTCTGTTTTGTAAGACAATAAAGCAACCTCTTCACCCTGTGGACACCTGATCCAGGTCACAGCGCTCTGGCAGAGGAAGCCATTCTGAATGGCTGCTAGAAACAGAAACCCTAACGTTACGGCGGACACATAAGTAGGCCCCCTGGTACGGCCGGTGACAGCAGCACCCCTTTCTCTCTCTATGTACTGTCTGTCTGTCTGTCTGTCTGTCTGTCTGTCTGTCTGTCTGTCTGTCTGTCTGTCTGTCTGTCTGTCTGTCTGTCTGTCTGTCTGTCTGTGTACTGTCTGTCTGTCTGTCTATGTACTGTCTGTCTGTCTGTCTGTCTGTCTGTCTGTCTGTCTGTCTGTCTGTCTGTCTGTCTGTCTGTCTATTCATACATCCAAATAGGTGTGGTGACGAACCGGACATTGTGGAAAATTGCAAGGCACGGGAGAATGTGTGTCTTATTAAAATGGGTGCCCTGTTGAAACATGCGCCTTGGGAGAATGTGCATTAGACCATGTGTTGCGTTGTACCGCGTGTCGTATTGATAGAAAACGTGTTGTGGTAAAGGCGGGTCGTGTAAACCTGTGTGGGGTGCTAACACCTTGGGTCCTGTTAGATTCCGTGCGGTCTTCATTTGTGTTCTGTAGTAGAGAGTAGCTGAGAGTAAAAGGAGATGGTAGTTACCGATTTGCTGTAGCCACCGCCAGACTTTACTTGTATGGTGCTACTGCGGTTCAAGAGGCCATTGGTGGTGGTGGACGCCGGGGAAAACTTGAAAGATCCAAACTCGGAGAAGACTGAGTTCTGGGAACTAACAGGACCTGGGATGCAGAGGAGGAAGAAGAGTGTGGATGAGTGACACTGTGAATGGAGTGGTCGAGAAATGGGAGTGTCGAAAAATGACGATAAAACATAGAGATAACTGTAACACAACAACTAAAACAAGGACACAGGATCAGTGGCGTGAATATATTTTATTTCAGGAGCACGTTAAGCATCAAGGAGGTGGGATGACGGGGATTGAACTCTGAAAATTCCAGTTGTGTGCTTCTTTACGCGCCATAGCAACTACAAGATTGTAACCGTAACTATGTGATGTGTCTGCCAAACATTTCAGGGAAAAGGGGGTGTGATCTAGTCAGACCGACTGTGTTTTGCTTAATGTGTTCCATCTGACTGTGTGAAATAATGATTAACTATTGAGGAGAGGAACAACACACATGACCATTATTATTTCAGTGCTTGTACTGGGATGACTGGAAACTATAGATAAGGCCGCAGTTGAAAGCAGATCTTTTGTCAAATTGAATACACTCATTTGAAATATGAACAATATATACAATGTTTGTCAAACATTGTCAAACACTGTGGTTAGTATTAAGTCACATTGTAAAGTACTGGTAAAACAATACGAAACAGAGCATAGACATATAATTTGTTATAAATGGGTGGCCAAGCCAAAATAATCAAGCTTAAAATGTTTTGGTACCAGGTAGCCAACTTAAAAAAATTGATATGTGTAGAAAGCAGTTTGTCGAAACAGGGAGACAGACATGACGTCATCCAGGAACTTTAATACCATAATCAAAGGCTGTTGGTTTGCCAAAATAACACAACATGTATCAGCACACCTGTGTCGAAAACAAAGGTGGGTGTTGTCATGGTTGCAAAAATTATAAACTATTATCAGACTGATAGAGGTCCACATCACACCACGCAAGCGACCATCCTTCCCTTAAATTAACTGAATTTAAAGGGCTGTATGGAAATAGACCAATTCTCGCACACTTGTTGATATGCACATTTGAGTCATGTTTTCTCCTTCCTAGCAGGGAAAGGGGAAAGGATAACCCCAATAATACATGTTTGGCTTGATGGCTTCACAGGAGACAGGCCCTCACGTAAACAATTAAATCAAACTTTTAAATGGGCCTACACTACGGTAGTCGAGCACTCTAAAATCCAGTCAACAAAGTTTGGCAAAAATAAATGTTTAACTAATATAATGCTTTACCTTTTGCTGTTTGGCATTTACTATTATTATAATTAGGCTATTAATATAAATATTTTTAAATAATAAAAAGCATTAAGTAAGTATTAGGCTACGTATAGGATGTTTCGATAAATAATAGGAATTATCTAATATTTGTATATAATCGTGTGTCCATACTTGTTGGAGACAGCGTCCCGCTCTTCCCATGTTTCGACTTGCTCCTCTTGATAGTGTGAACTTGATCCAGCACACGCTGCTGCCCGGTCCGCAGCTTGTTATCCGTCGGCACCGCCAGGGACGTATCGTCGATGATCGCGCCAGACGTCGCCGAACGTAACGGATCCGCCATTGTTTTTGCTCCTGTAAGAGTTGAAATCCAAGATATATATGATATAAAATAATGATTCCAGGTGAAGTAAGCGATATGTGCTTCGAGGCAATGCAGCGACCACAATGGTAACGCCAAATAGATTTCTCTCAGCAGCATGGAGGAGACCCGCCCTTTGAACCGCGCCCCTCCGGTGTGGGAGTGTTCACATGCAGGTGCAGAATGACAAGAGGGCCGCGGGCGGACCAGACAGTGGAAGCACACTTCCCTGCTAGTAGGCCTACATAAAATAGCATTACGTGATAAAATTATAAAAATGAAACTACTGTCAGTAACACAGGTTTAAACAGGCTACGACATATGCTACAACTGCCAGGCAACGGATGAAACAGTCTCTAAAGTGTTAGTTAACTCCCTTCTCGGGCCTCCAATACTAGACGCCTTGACTCAAGTCTTGTCTTTTGGATTTGGTCTGGATTTGAAGTGGGCAGCCAGCAAGACAGGGCACGAGTTATTGTAGGCCAACGTCAAAAGAGCAGATAATTAAAAGTGGAAGATTGTAGACAAAGTTTAAATAGAGCATAATTCACATGGGGAAATTAGTTATTTTGTTCAACCAGAAGATTGGTATGGCCATGGTATCTGCTGCAGGTATTTTCCCACCACACCCTGATTCAGAACAACACCAAGTCAATAAATAGGCGTGCAGGGCAATCATAGGTCTACTACATGTTGGCCTGCCGTGTGATTTCCTGATAGCGGCATAGCAAACATTGGAGCATGCTTGCATGCATCTAAACAATACTAGGGCATGTCAAACATTTGTGTTTGCATGAGTGATGTAGGCCTATGTCAGGCACTACAACGGAGGTTTGTCAATACAATACAAAAAGTATATGACCAAGATAAGATACAATGAGAGGACATGTTGTATCAGGGAACACTGATGAACAAGTAAATGTTTAATCAGCCCATACTGCCACTTGCCTAATTTCAGTTTTTCAAAGTCACAAACAAACAGAACCTGTTAACTTCTGAACCCCCCAACCCCTCCCATTCTTTGATATTGGCAAACTTGTACAAACAACTTCAAAAACACACCCTTTCCCGGGGCAATGGTGTGCAGTGACGGATTATTATTGTGTTGATTTAATTTCCACCTTGATTATTCAATATCACCCAACTACCTCATTGGGTTGATAGTTGCGTTTCAGAGATTTGAGAGCCAAATAAATCCAGTCCTAGGATATACTGTAGATACCATTCATATTGAGCCGTGTGCGTGTGTTTTTGAGAGAGAGAGAGAGAGAGAGAGAGAGAGAGAGAGAGAGAGAGAGAGAGAGAGAGAGAGAGAGAGAGAGAGAGAGAGAGAGAGAGAGAGAGAGAGAAAGGGTGTGAGAGAGAGAGCTGAAGGAAGTGCTGTGCACATTTTGTAGTGTATGTGAGCAACTTATAAAGAAAAAGGTTTGCAGACAAAGATAAAATCACTGGAATAGTTTCTAGATTAAAGCATTATTTTTAAATAGGAGGTCCATAAAAACACTGTATGGAGCGATTGTTGACGGGGGGGGGGGGGGGGGACGTGGCCAATACGTAATTATTATGATTATAATATTTTTTTTTTTTTTTCATGGGCCCCCCCTCTGCCTTGGGCCCCCCCACAACTGTCCCCTTTGTCCCCGCAGTCCGTCGGCCCTGTGTGTCTTAGTAAGAAGACCCTTTACTCATTCTCTCTGTTATCAAAATGATTTATGCTTCATAAATTACCAACAAAAATGATTGCTACCCTTAATTGCTCCTTAAGAGATTACAGAATCCGGTCAAGTTGTAACCATAGTTTTACTGTATATGTTCTACCCCAGATAAGGAGAGTTCTATTGTGGATAGCTTTAGAGTTTCATCTTAGAGGAAAATTTACCACCAACTGCAACGGTGGTATACTTGTAGTAGGGTGACGGCCGGCAGCTTTCATACGTTGATGACTATTCAGTAATACATATGCTAACAAAGATATTTTTTCCTGAACCAACCAGCCTGATTTTTGACAGCGGTATTATTATACGCACAGGTTAATGCAACTTGTGCAGACACAGCCATACAGTGTTGTAAACCAAGCAATGAACCCACATAAATTATGATTTTATATCACTAATGATTTATCACATGCCATAGCTTCTCATTGTTCATTTCCTTTAGGTTGTTTTGGTGACAAATGGCTTGCGGGTATCATGTGTTATGATCCAAATGGAGCGAATAGCTTTCTATATTCTCCTTGTATTTATCATGAGTCTAGGTTGTAGCCAAATTAATATTGTCTATTCTATGCAGAAGATTATATATTTTAAACACTGACTATTTCAGGCTTAATTAAACCATAACTTTATTAGCAATTAGTGTTGTACCATGTCAATATAAAACACATTGATACAAGCATGCGTGTAGTACCCCATTAATCAATCAATTTTCATTCAAATAAAGAGCTCACCGTACGATTTAGAATGGCACGTTTCGTAAAAAATAAAGTTAAATAAATTTGAAAGAGCAAGGAGTTACCTTCAGCTCTCCCCCTGGTCACCTCATTAACTCAACTAGTATAAGGACAGTCAATTCAGACCAATTCCTACAATAGTTCCCGTTATGATGTATATAGCCTTATAGATATTAAGGATTAAATGGCTATTACGCGTCTGAAATTGGGGTCTCTAGATACAGTGCAACAGCACCATCTAGGGGGACAATTTTGAAAAACCCATCAACGGGACATTACAATGAAAGGGACATTACAATGAAAGGGACATTAAGTAGTATTAAGTATTAAGTATTTTTTGAATTAATTCAGTATCACCCATGTTTGTTGTGCTTCTATCCAAATTCATGCCTGAACAACAAAGGAGTGACAGATGTTGATAATGCTGCCCTGTACAAGACACTTAATATTTTAATACACCAGTTATATAGTAAATCAATTTAAATTCTCTAGACAGAAGGGACAGAGGGCAAAGTAATGGCAAGTTAAAGGCAAAGAAACGTTACGGTGAAGTTGCAGTTTTCAATAAGCCCACTTATAATACTGTTTAAAGGGTAAATGCCACAGTACAATTACAAAAGTTGTTTTAGATTTCCATACCTTTCCAAAGACTAATCTGATTCCGTTCTTAGGGCCTGATACTTCCGAAAATAGACGGGATAAAAAATTAAGTTACAATCTAATGATCTGTAGGCACAATGTGATTTTTATTTTATACAGCGTTGAGACTACAGATTGCACCGAGCAGACTTGACCGGAGGAGTGATTAGGCAGAATCAAAATACTGCACACAACACAGCCTACTGTTACAGGGCGAGACACTCTGATGGAAGTCCATCTCTTTGCTAGGACTGCTCCGCTCCTCATCCGTGACTGATGCGGTGTGAAACATCATCATCAACACCTTAGCTCTTCACATCCATCATATACAACATCTCAAGTCAAATCATTGTCAACAGAACAAAAGACGCCTGTATGAGGAAAATAAAAATGGCTAAAATTAAAAGCCTAGGCTGACAAACATATTTTTTTTTACAGTTAGGCGTAATTATATATCATAATCAATGCACAAAAAAAACCAAAAACATACCGGTATGCAAATAGCGATATCATTATTCCTTAGTGTTGTCATGGCGATATGTACACCAGTGCACTTTAGTGGTGACCATAATGTTGGTCTGTGCCTCGATGTCTTGCATACATTATAAAAAAAGAAAAGAAAGGAAAGAGCCAAAATACACGTCTTGCTTTTTTTTGTTTTTGCAGTGACACTTCAAGCCGTGTTAATAAAATACAAAATAAAACAAAAATAATTCACCTATACAAAACGAGTCCGTTTATCTCAATTTGGCTTATGAACAGTACCGTTTAGAGTGTAGTGTTTACATCCATAAGATCAGTGCTCCTACGGTTAAGGCTTGAGTGAACCATTAACACATTCTGATATCCAACCCGTGTGGAGGTAGAAATACTGCATCAAAATGATAGAACAGCAGGGGGCCAGAGCCTCTGATGCTACCCACGTGTGAAAAACAGAAAGGCTGTGAGAAAGATGTGGTTGATGGTTATCTGATGAAAACGGCCGGGGACCTCTTTGGGCTATTGTGATTCTGTTAAGAAGGCGATTCAATATGTCCACCGTACCCAAAACGTGTTAACCCTATGGTCAATACATATTTATTTATTTCTAAAAGATGACTGTTCTGTCGATGATATCCTCAACACGGACTAGGTCCGTTCACCCACGTTGCACTTAAAAAGGTTTCCAATTTACCCTGTTTAGAATCATTGTTTGTGTTCTCATCATATTACCAATATAAAAGTCTGTAGTCCAACATGTATTCCCAAGGTCCTTTCTAAGTTTTGAATTTCACAAGAATAAAAAAGAAAACACTATAAAATACATTTTTCTGTCCATCATTCAGAGCAAATGAAGATGTCACCACTCACGTCTAAAAGTTCTAAAACAAGTTTTTGCCGATGAAGATGGCAGTTGACATGGCTGGGGAAACTATTCTAGTTATTAATGGTACAGGAGCACTGTGTGGGAGAAACGCGAAGCGCGTGTGTAGTGTGTGTAGAAGTAGTGTTATCCTACAAGACGTGCGTCATAAGCTTAATCGGTAACGGTGGGGTGGTGGTGGCATGCGCTGCGCTAGTCTTTGACTAGCCGGTAAACGTGGTACTGGGCTCCATGCTCACTGGTGGACACCTCAAACACGAAGGCGATGCACAGCAACGTCTCCTGAGTCTCTCTGTTGGACACCACCTGGGACACACACACACACACAACCACGTGTTAGAGACCCTTCAGCAACACACACAGAAAGCAAATCAAAGTCGCCCCATAATGAATTAATGAATGAATGAGTGTGTGGAGCAGAGCAATCTAGTGATTGGGTGGTTTGATTCCCAGCAGAAAGGTCTGGGGATTGAGTCCCAATTTAGACAGTCTATCTGTTTGCATCCTTAGCAAGATGCCCTGCCTGCTCATGGATGACACTATACATTTTTCACTTTCAAGTCGTCTTGTATATTGTCTGTTAAGCGACCAAATAGTTGGCTCTTACAGAAAATAATCGCGTGAGGTTACGTATAAACAGAGAAGCTGGGCTATGTTTTTTTCTCCCATGCATTGAAGGAGTATTTGCTTACATATATGCGTGTGTCTGACCATGCGAGTGAGTGATTGTGTAGACTTGCCTGCAGGATGGTAAAGTTCTCCAGCACGCTGTTCATCATGTACTTCTCTGGTAGCTGCTTGAGTTTGTGGATGAAGTTGATCATGTATTCACACATGGGCGAGCGGTGGATGCGGAACATGCACTTCCCCCCTTCCACCTGTGCATATTCAGTCTAGGCGGGGAGAGAACACATACACCTCATCATCTCCCTCTGAGGATCCTAATTATCATACATGTAAACTATGCAAGATACACACACAAGCAGTCTCACGTTGTGAGAATACAACAAACTAGATTATGAATCCCGTCCGGGTGATTTGGCTCAAACCATCGTGAATAAATGGGCGCTATGTACTGTAAATGTAGGCGTTGATCAAAGTGAAAACATCTTGGCTGTACATTGTTCTAAAATCTTAAAACAAAGTGCATGATGATGTCCTCCTCACCTCCACCTTCTCCACCACCTGCTTGCCGAAGGAGCACACCTTGGTGGAGACGCTGATGGTGATGTTGTCAGCGCCGCTGTACTGGCTGCTCACGCCGTAGAACACTGCAGAGCCCTCGTCCCCATCCGGACTAAGGTCCGCCTGGGGGTGGAGGAGAAGAACAGAGAGCATTCCCTGTTTACTAGGACTTCAGAAACGTCCATCCAAGGCGACTGAATGCGTCACAGATACAGGTCATTAAGGAGCAGATGGGGTGAGGTCTCTGTGGAAGTGGGGTTATGAACACATGCCACATGAGACTTCAAAATACCACAAGATAACTGTTACGTGTGTGTGTGTTTTTCCTCTGCTGTTTTGTGTGCTGTTCCAGGTACCACCCTCCCCGTCGGACTGATCAGACACACCTGCAGCCCCTCAGCAATCACGTGGATTGCTATAAAGCTGCAGGGATGAGAGCAGACGTGGCCAGTGGGCCAGATAGGCGAACCGAGTGGGGTCGCTGTCGGTCGCGAGTCGGAGCTACGTGGGCTCTTCGTCGTGGCGTTGCTCCCTCTGTGGAGGGATAGTGTTGTTGGTTGCTCCCTCAGTGGAGGGATAGTGTTGTTGGTTGCTCCCTCAGTGGAGGGATAGTGTTGTTGGTTGCTCCCTCAGTGGAGGGATAGTGTTGTTGGTTGCTCCCTCAGTGGAGGGATAGTGTTGTTGGTTGCTCCCTCAGTGGAGGGATAGTGTTGTTGGTTGCTCCCTCAGTGGAGGGATAGTGTTGTTGGTTGCTCCCTCAGTGGAGGGATAGTGTTGTTGGTTGCTCCCTCAGTGGAGGGATAGTGTTGTTGGTTGCTCCCTCAGTGGAGGGATAGTGTTGTTGGTTCTTTTGTGTTAAAATAAGACTAATTTATGCAATAAATGGTATATTGGTTGAAACCCTGCTACTCTCGTCTGTCCTTTAAACACCCGGTTTTATATTAATTGTTGCCCCCCCCCTTCCCCCTGGACACCAACGGGGTGGGTCGTAACAATAACATAAATGGTTCATCTCTTTAAGGTTTCTTACTTTTATTATTTGAGGCAAGGCCACAGCGTCATTCATCTTGTTGGGAGAAGTTCAGTGATATAACCGTGATGAAACCGCATAATTCTGTCATCTCTTATCCTTGACAAGATGAAAGCCTTGTTGCCTACACCTATAGAGCTCTCTGCAGTAACAGGAGTTCACCACGCTTAACGTGCCCTTTGTACACCTTTGTACAGCCTGACTGGTCTCATGCGGCGAGTCTTAAATCTGACCTAGAAGGCATCACGCAAAGGAAGAGGACTTAAGTGGGATTTGTAGTCGCTGTGTTGCCGTAGCGTTGCTGTGGACGTGCTGCTCACACGCTGCTCGCGGAGCTTAAGAATCGACAAACTCGACAAAACGCTGCATGAACTGTCAACCCTGCTTCACGCCAGTTCGAGCAGCTCACTCACGGCGACTATAGTTACAAGCCGATTCCAACCCCCTGCCTAAATCATGACCGGTAAAGGGAAGGCCTAGTGCGCAAAGACGGACATGAGTGGAAGGCCTTTTGCTGACCATATGTTGTAGACTGTGTAAACAAGGGTGAGTGAGTGAGTGAAAACATGAAAGAAAGAGGGAAATGGGAACCCACGTACCCAGAACTTGACCAGGAAGAAGGCGTCTTGTGGCCCCTTCTCGTAGAGCTCCTTCAAGCCGCCCTTCTTCTCAGGGAACTTGTCGTAGATTTGCCTGACGTCCACAGACTCCAGCACCGGGTCGCTGTAGCTCGGGTTCGACTGGCCGATGTGCACGAAAAGGTGTTTATGCTGGAATGTCGGACATAAATAAAAAGGCATGACTTTATATTCATTACTGCTTGACATAATGGGTTCAGGACAACTTTACACTTTTTAGGGCATCTAGCAGACGCTTTTATTCAAAGCGATTTGCAATAAGTATTTGCCAGAAGCCAGAAACATCAATATATTGCTGTCGGTACAGTAAGGATGTTCATAGTTACAAGTGTCAAGCACTTACAATAGGTTAACCCATTCCTTGTATACAACAAAGATAGTTAGGATAAGATTCTACACAATGCCAAGTACTATTTTTACAAATAGTAGTTTAATAATGGTTTACAAATAAAATATTGTTATAACAGCGGCCATGTCGAATCTACAATCGGGGCCTTTTGGCTGTGTACCGTGTCTGAGTCCCTCTGAGAGGTCTCCATGAAGGCGGAGTATTCCAGGAGCCGGAGTTTCTCCGAGGCGATGGTTCGGTTCAGCCACACCGGTGCTGCTATGGCAACGGGCCGCGGGGCCGGCAGGGGCTCGTAGCCTGAAGACCAGTCCAAACCAAGATGGAGTTCAATAAAGTGCAAAATGAGTACATTTAGGGAAGTTGTTTAAGCTTGAGAACGCTGATTATACCCATTTACAGGGGGGTAATCATTTCCATTCTGGGATCAATAAAGGTCTCTCACTTTATAGGGTTAAAGATTTTGATAAAAACTAGAATGTTAACAACGATCAATCTTCATTGATAACGCCACCCTGGTCAAAGATAAGGAGAGTTATTGACTGATCAGTGAAGAAGGGAAGGGCACGTGCTGCGTGTACTCACTGATGGGGGCTGGGACTGGAGCTGGTAGTGTCGTGTATGGAGGCTGTGCAAAAGGCTTGATGCTGAAAACGAAGATGCACGCGTTAATGTTTAATACCACATTAGCTATGAATCACACAAAATCCTGGTTCTTAAATGAGAAAAGCTTATTCAAGGACACTTACTCCTGAGAATGGCCAGGCTGTCCTGGGATAGGACCGGGCCAAAACTGGACAAGGGAAAAGAGGATTGAAATCAGTTTGTGGTTTGTGTTTATGCAAGTGTGCTTGTGTGTATGTGCCTGCGTACTTGTGTGCATGTGCTTGTATGTGCGTTTGCATGCGTGTCTGTGCTTGTATGAGCTTGTGTGTGTGCGTGTGTGTGCATGTACGTGCGCGAGTCTGTGTGTCTCTTACCCTGACGGGCGGAGGGAAGGGGCTCTGGGCTTTGAGTACACTAGCGGAGACGATCTGGGCTGACGACAGGTTGGCTACAGTCTGAAGGGCCTTGTCCTTGGATGCTTGGTCCTAATCAGATAGATGGAGGATAACAGAACATGGAGATTAAACATTACTCTGGCATTCATTCCAAAAATACCAGAAATTTTGATGAATATTCAACAGGCAGGCAGCCAGAAAATATTTGAACCGCAAGGGCAAACCAACGTAGTTAGTGTGGGGTGGGGTTGAAGCAGGTAGTTTCCATTGAGGAGAAAGCATGTGTCGTTAACTTTCACCACTTAATGCAGGCATTTTAAGAGACACGCTGCATAGAGACGAGCGCCTTTAGCCTAAAGGTCATATTTAAGTTATATGCACATGCTTAGGCCTGCAGGTGTCCTGGTCACTTAGCGTTGCAAACAGATTAAGCCATGGTTGATGGCCTCGACAAAGAATTTCAGGGGAAATAGGTTTAGGTGGGAAAAGGCAGCTATAGTACCATGTACATGAAACACTCACGACTATAGAAGAGTTACCACATGGACTTATTAAAGAGTACTGTATTTTCGGAGTTGCAGGTGGATGCAGTTGATCCTTATATATCCCCAAGAGATGATTGGAGAGAATCTGTTCTATTTTAAAACTCTTTAAGTTATCTTTGCTTCTATCGAGAATGAAGAGCTTTGGCATGCAACAAATGTCCAAAATGGAGTCAAATGAATGCACTTAAGTTATTAAGAATGAATGTACACGCCATCCAGTGTCTGCAAATGGCACTTGAGATCTGTCAGTTTAGCTGCCTCTTCCAATAATAACAATGTACCAGTGCCAGCAGCCAGACTATGCACGTTTGCTCTTTTGGTGTAATGCAATGTAGTGCAATGCACTTAACACTGAAGATATCATATGAAAATATCTTCACTGTCATGGGGGGGGGGGGGGGGGAAGGAGGAAGGATCGGGACACAAAGAGTGGAAAAGCCAAAGCAAGAAATACACAAGCTACTGAGCCATTGCAGATAGGGGACTAAACTAATGTTACTTGAACATGATAAAAGGGGCATTGGAGCATGTGAGTGAGGGCGCTGCATTGCTGCCTACAGTGATTCGATGCCAACCACTAAGCACAAAGCCTGAAGCAGAGAACTGATTAATCCACAACTTACCACGTTCATGGCCTAAGGCAAGGGAGATACAAATAATTAATGTACTGCACAAGTATTACATGTACAAAAAAACAAAAAAAAAGGTTCATAAACTCATCATTACCAACATGACAGGAAAAAATGCATGCCATTTTCAGGTAATAAAATTACATGGAGAGCAATTCTAACCAATTTAACCAACTAATACTCTGACAGCAGAATATTTTGCATTACAATTGTACTTCATACTAATAAGTATCCACACAGTCGGTACCACACACATTGCCGCCAGTTATAAACTGAGAGTAAATACATAGCGTGACTGTGTGTGTCAACAACAGTCATCAAACACATTGGAACACAGCATTACATCAGATGAATCACAGTGCAGAGTGAAACTAGATGAATGAGGGAAAAACAGAAATGCATGTGTGGAAAGACAGGCCTGTCCGTCCATCTCTGTTTGTTTGTTTGTGTGCACCGGCGTATGTATGAACTGAAGCGCATGCAGGCAGCTGAAGTTAAATTTTCGGCTCTAGATGAAAACTGAAGCCCCGGCCCTAGCTCTGTCCCGGGCCGTAGCCTTCCTTTAAGTATGTCACTAAAGACCCACGTCTCAGCCATGCAATAGAGCAGTACTGACCGCCACACACACACACACACACACACACACACACACACACACACACACACACACACACACACACACACACACACACACACACACACACACACACACACACACACACACACACACACACACACACACACACACGTAATTTTATTTTTTTTTTAAAACTATGCATTTTACCAGTCAAAAGTGACGTTCAGAGCAAAGAAAATGAAAACCACGTTCACTGTACACCGTGCAAAAAAGAAAAAGCAGTCACTTTTTTGAAATGTCAGCTATGTTTTGCTCATCTACATAAACTTGGTAGGATTATTTTTAGTACGCTTGCAAATCATCAGAAACTGAGGAACTGCAAGGCAAGCCATCTACATCATTATTTTTTCCAGAATATCCTACTAACCTCACAAAAGAGCCCACAAACGAATGCCTGCTTACAAAGAGATGCAAATCCATTGTAATTCCCCCGCAGCTTTCCTTACAGTTGAATTATGCATGGATGACACACCATATTAATTGCTTTACTCTGTAAATGTAAAGGCAAAAGGTAAAGGGGCAAAGTGTTTATGTGGCGGTTGTAGGGGTTAGGCTGAATCTGGCCTATGGGCGGAGCGAGAAGCAGCCAGCATAGGGGTTATTTCAGTAAGCGGTGTACCTTGAGCTTAGACTGAATCTCACGAGACTTTCTCCTGGCCAAGACCTGCAGGTGACTAGAGACCTGAAGGAAGACAGGTGGAAGGAAAGACGGAAGGAAAGGCAGAAAAGAAGGAGAACAAGAAGAGGAAGAAGAAGAAGAAGAAGAAGAAGAAGAAGAAGAAGAGGAAGAGGAGACAGGTATGACTACAGAGGGAGGAGCGGACATGCGCCGGAGTTCCGGCACCCACCTTAATGCCTGCCTGGTATTCTCGTACCCTCTTGCGCGCCAGAACCTGAATGTGACTAGACACCTGAAGCGCAGGGAGCGATCGGGGTTATCCACATAAACAATCACACATACAGCAAGGTGACTATTACAGATTCTTCATCAACTCATTGACAAGCATGACATTACACGTTTAACTGTTTGATTTGAATATTTATCCCTGAGACTCCTCTGCACAATCCTACCTGTTTGCGTGTGCGTGTCTTCCCGGTGCGTAGCTTGATATAGCGAGCTATGAGCTCATTGCGACCTATGAAGAGAAAAAAGCGAAATTTAACAAGCTGGTAAATGTTCAAACAAGAGAATAACAGCTTTTCAAAGTAATGATTGTGGTATGTTCTTTAAACAAGTTTGACGGTGAATGAGGTTGTTAACTTCAAACCTGTAAGCCAATGCACCAGCAACTACATTTACACGCTTCTAGGCACCAAACTGTGATTAGGGTTCAACAAGCGTAACCAAATACAGTGCTGAAAAGAAAAAGCATATTTAGTCTTTTCAGTCCTACACACAGACCCACACCACTGTGGGAATCATTTCCAGGAACTAAGAGGGAACGTCGCTGCATGGAGTTGGGTCACATCAGGGCTGAGTCACAGAATCCCCGGGGAGGGAACTGACTCAGAGATAGTCCAGTCAGCGGCCATTCCCAGAACTAACAACACAAACATCCGAGTCCGGTCGCCAATCCCCCGTCCCTCGTACCGCTTCATCTCCAAGGAACAGTGATAAGGAAAATAAATACGCTCAGATGAAAAGTTAAAACCCTCTGCTTCAAAGTTGGAAAGGAAAAAAAAAAAAGGGGCTAAGCAAGTGTGAGCCAGCCGCCACCAGTACAAGCGGTCTCTCCATTTTATTTGGGTCAGGGCGAGGGGAGAGAGGAGGTAGTGATGTTGATGAGTCTGCTGATCTTGAGCCTGCTCGCTGGGCGATGTCATCCTCTGGAGGGAGACATGACTTCACATGACTAACGTGGAGCACATCTCCTAATTCAAAGGACAGCACTGGAGGGGGGGACCGAGCTCAGCGCATTAATACATTTTGAATTTAAGTCTGTAAATGGAGGTTCATATTGAGTGTGTGAGAAAGCGACGTATATGGGGGGACCTAAATGCCACAACACTGAAACAAACCTTTGGTCGCTAAGGATCACATATCCTGTGGCAGACACACACACATCAAATCCTGCGCACGTGCAAGCGAACACACACACACACACACACACACACACACACACACACACACACACACACACACACACACACACACACACACACACACACACACACACACACACACACACACACACACACACACACACACACACACACACACAGGCTGCTGCACACAGGAATGCCATCCCTTTAGCCAAGGAAGGAATGTGGGGAATGTTGGACCACAGTCAACATTCTTCCAGCTAGGATAGCTAAGAAACACTGCAACACGCATTTCACGAATGGCATCACGATGAACTCCCAATACGCACACACCAATATCTGAAGACTCATGTGTGGAAGTGGATGGAAGGCACAATGGCGATGGCACAGTCATGGTCCGGTCTTACTGATAACCTGAGCCCGTGCCTGGGTTCCCAGGACCACCCTCCCCCCAGCCCCAAGCACTCCTTTGAGAGAGGGAGTCACCTGATGGCACGTCTCCTTAAACTTGCCTTGACACCTCGCTGGGTTCAGTGACCCACCACTAGCGCATACTGCCCTCTACCCTTACAGACGTTGACCCCGTTCCCGAATAACAGCTGGCAGTTCCCATGGCCGGGAGTGATGAATTTAATTTAGTGCTTCCAAAAATACATTCCTGGAATGAGATCACTAAAGAAGTCTCAGAAATATGCAGACGATTTTATGCAGGCGTTAATCTCTTTCTGTTGGTGATATGTATGCGTGTATGCGTATATTGGCCCATATTCAATCTTGGTAATGTAATTTCATAAGATTTGCTTTACTGCCAAACACAGCAGCCACGAATAAAACTCTGAATCATGCTCTTGTTTTTACTGAAATGGAATATATAGTTAAACCGAGGGGTACATACTTCCAAAACCGAGTATGCAGTATCATGTAACAGTTTTGGCCAGCGTTGAACGAAGGCAGAAAAATAAAATGTTATGCCCCTAAAACCTTAAGTTCTCTCTATAGTAAATCGCACATGCAGGCAGCCCTCTACAGGCTAAACTGTGTACGCTACTCGACTGTTGAATGAGGCTTTTGTTTATTTAAAACTGCTGGCATCGTAGGCTTATAGGGTAAGGACAGCTGCCTTGCAATATGTTTATTCAAATGCACTTGAAATGCACTTCTTGACTTCTTGCTAAATCGAGAACCACTTAATCAACACAAATCATAAATTTTCCTCAACCTTATAGGTTTCCCTCCTATAAGTCTCCATATGAAAAGGCTACATAGGCTCATCATGCTCTTTATACAAGTAATTTGTCAAAAAAAATAAAAAAATATGTGTGTATATATATATATATATATATATATTGCTCAGTGGTCCTGGCAAAATGAAACAACACTTAATCTTGATTAATCTTAAGTGCGGGCTATGGACTCTTAAGTGCAGGCTATGGAGAACGGGAGTGCAGGGGGCACGAGGCGTTTCCGACGACAAACCAGCCGTGCTCAAGTCATCCCTTACCATACATCTTGCCCTCGTCCGACAAGATGATCTTCCTCCGGCCACACGGAGGGTAGATAGCCAGGGCTTCCTGAAAGCTCTGCTCGATGTCGGGGCTCCACACCCCCTCGGGGTCCCCGTCCAGCCCGCGGTCCGCTCCGTCGCCCAGCCCCTCCTCGTCGCCGGCATCCTCCTGCCCTCCGTCAGGGCTGCCACGGCAACTCCACTCTGACGCAATGGTGACGGCTGCGGCCACGATGCACCTGGGGCAGGCCGAGGAGACACAGTCAATAAGACGCTTGTAGTGAGGGGACATGAACTGGTTTGTAGGGAATCCTGTGTGCATCCGTTACATCTGGAAACATCATAGCAGTCCAATGATGGTGGGGAAGACAGGTCTGAATTCATCATTTAGTTTATGAAATGCATCCACTTCTGTCCATTAAACCAATTGTGAGCGTGTGTATGTTTCCTTCCACAAGTCATTTTGGCCAACCAAATCAATAGTCATCAAGTAATAAATCATGACTGAAGAATAATTACACTCCAGACACATTTTGAACCATCTGTGAAACTGTTGACTTCCAGACAACTTTTACAAAGTTCGTTTTCACCCAAACTTCATTAGCATCACACCCAGGGGCGTAGCCAGGAAATTATAACCGTGGTGGCCAGCTCGGGCCAGTCTTATATTTGGGTTGGCACTTATTCTGAACGTCAAAATATAACACTTTGAACAAGAATAATAAGTCAAAGTTAGATCAAACTAATGGTGCATATATTTCAGCTTTCTTTAGACCGTTTCCGTTCAGGATATAATTTTTTTCATACTCAGGGGGCCAGCGGGGTGACCAACCTCTGACCAGGGGAGGCCGTGGCCCCCCCTGGCCCCCAATGTGGCCACGCCCCTGCTTACACCCCAGTTCATTGAATGCTGGTGATCCATCTTGCTTGGCTACATGAGGAAAATAAAGTCTTGTATTATTGTTAAGGATGCTCCAAGTGCTGCTGAAACACAGGCGCCCGTATGCAACATGATGTGGTCTGATGTCTAATGTTTTCCAGAGCTCGGCCAACTTCAAGTCCAGGCGGGATGTGGAGCAGATCGTTGTGGTAGCTCTACTTCCTTGTGCTGTGGGGAGGCTAGTGGTCAGCACACAGCACTGGCCCTCCACGGCGTCAATCACTACTGACAGGGACGTGCTGTTGCTATAGAGATTAGGCAGAACCTGGTAATTCAGTTCGAAAAGGGACAAGACCTTAGAAATCCGTTTTTCCTGACTCCCAAACTGGAGGATCAACCATCCCAATTCACAAACAAACAAACTTTCTTCAATGACAATGTGTGTGTAAATGCAGATTGATTACTTTTTTCTCCTTTGAATTTAAATATTCTACTAAAATAAGATCCCTAATTCAGTCACACGCTGTGTCGCCGGTTTCAATTGATCTCCCAGTGGCCAAAAGGTCATGTGTTGAGCAGCGGGGAGCCAAACAGTCAGAGCAGCGCTGTGCTAAATAAAGCCATGAGCTCAGCAAACACAGACAGCTATGCAATTTAAAGGGTGCCTCCAGGTGCAACGGGACTGGGCTAGCACAGCTATTATGGACAAGCCAGCTATCACAACGAAAGACCATCGTATAGCCTAATCAGTTGACAGCGCTGGCTTTACTTGCAACATGTTCGCCTGCAATGTTACACTTTAAAGTGTGTATCACAGGGGCCATTGTATTGGGTCGTGAGTGAATTCCCTCTCATCTGTTGGCCTCAGTAACGTTACACTCAGTGTCCGTTTGAACACGAACGACTGAGTTGCACATACAATGTGATCCACGTTGGCCTGCAATAGTTCGCATTATTAGTTCAACGCAATGGCTCCAACTCTCTGAGCTACGGAGAGGCTTCATGTAGCCAGGCCTAGTGGCTTTCACATGACCAACGTTAAACCTCAAAATGTGGAGCAAACTAAACCCCACGGTCTTCACATGGGTCAGAAAGTCCACACGAACCCCGGATATGACACGTTGATCACCAACAAATCAGTTTCAAAAACTCGCTTTGAGTAACTAGTGGGTTAGCTTCAGAGCTAATATTACCTTTACAAAAGACCCAACTCGGTCCGCCAGACCTCCACCATTACAGCGGGGAGCGGAGCGCGGTGTGCACAACCAGAAGCGGTGAGAAGCGGCGCTCTGCCCGACTTGTCTCACAATATGGGGAGAAGCTTCGCTCTTCCCGACATGTTAGACACGTTCAAGACCCAGAAAGTTGAGGCGCGCTCAGCAACTGTTGCTGCACAACAAAGAACTTCACCTCAAGACGGGTTTCTCCTCTTCTGGGAGGCGCTGCAACCACGGCGGACCCCTCGGGATGTGTCGGTCTTCTTTTTATAATCTCCCGGAAAAGGTGTTAGTGTTGAATTACTAAATCCCGCGGTGTAAAAACGAGTAAATAGTAAAGAAATCAACAGACGGAGAGAAAAGAAAGGCGTGGTTTTGAAACACGCGCACAGAACAAAAGTTTGTGGACCAACGCGTCGAAACTCCGCCCATCACCGACTCTGCTTGTTGAGTTTATCCCTTTAGTCTTTTTCACCTTTCTGTTCGCTGATTTAAGAATTAATCTGCGGTAGGGCGTTACTTACGCGATATAGGGGAAAATATATAAAGACCAAGATAATACCCAAAGTAGGTCATACCCACCACCCCTTCGTATCTATCTATATGCAAACACGCACGCGCACTTACACGGACCTTATACATCTTGTGTTATTATATTTAGTGCCATGGTCGGATACTCAATCCTATTTAGTACCTTTGAATTTTAGAAAATAGCCACGTGGACTTATTACATTGTTGTTTAGTATTACAAACTTTTACAGAAAAGCTAAGCGCACTTGTACTGGGACACAAATGTGAAGGTTCTCATTGTAGCACGCTACTGCTATACAACCCTTTGCCAGCAGATATTGGGATATTGTTTGAAAAGGACTTTCAGCTTGTGTTTACATTTGAAGTAGATTTCTTTGGCATTAGGTGTGTGATTGTATAGTATTAGATGATGTTTGATGATGATGCCGAGGATGGGGTTGGATAAATTAATCACATCGTCTTTTAAGAATTCCTCCATAAGATAGCTTTATTATTTAAAAAAAAAAAGCCGAAAACTCTCATTTATTTGGACTGAAATTTATATCCACATGAAATCCCTTGTTTCATTGATATAAAGTTTTTATGCACACACAATACATATTTATACGGCCAGTTTGCCGGCATCAGACAGAGCAAGCCTGAGGTGCTGAGGCAGCAGTTAGTTGGAAGTGGAGTGGCAACCAACCTCTGTAGAGCTCTGAATGACGTGCGCCCTGCCTCACTGCTGGACTCATTCAGGCTCCAAGGAAGGGCCCCCCAGCAGCAGTGGGGGCCCCAACGAATCATCTGCTCTGGTTTTGTGATACCCTGACAATGTGTGCAGCCCAAAAGAAAAGAAAATCCTTTAGTGAAGCTGACAAGAAATGTTTGATTGTATAATATTCTTTCTTACAGAGAACAAGAGAGTATGTGAGCTACACATCTTTCCCCTTGGACACACTCAAATAAAGTCGTTCAAATTGTGAAATTATACTTAATAGTTCAGAAGACTTTCAAAAGATCAAAAGCGAGATTAATTTGCTGCCAAGCAGTGTGTATTTGAGGAAGTGAGGGCCCTTTTCTAGCCTCAATATTTTCTTTTAGAGATCTGTTATCTCAGAGACAGAGCAGCCTCTGGCAGTACAGATATAGCACAGAGAGAGAGAGAGAGAGAGAGAGAGAGAGAGAGAGAGAGAGAGAGAGAGAGAGAGAGAGAGAGAGAGAGAGAGAGAGAGAGAGAGAGAGAGAGAGAGAGAGAGAGAGAGAGAGAGAGAGAGAGAGAGAGAGAGAGAGAGAGAGAGAGAGAGAGAGAGAGAGTGTGTCCAGCCTTTTCCTCTGTGTATGCAAACACTTCCACCTCACAAGGATGTGAAGTTATTCACAGGCTAAGGTTCGCTGTCCAAGCTGGACAAAGGCAACGCAAGGCACGACGCACATGGTCTATTTGTAGTCCAGGGTGCATATGTCATCTGCCACCTGGCCAAATTGTATCACAAAAGGTTGCCGTCCTTGGAGTAGACAGTACAAGGTAATGGATACGGTCCAATTATCAACAGCTCATAGAAAAAAGTGACACAACAGGTTTTAAAAGATTTGCTTTATTGACATAAGTCCCTATTCATTGCAGTTTAGTTGATCTAGTTGGACGTAGGGGTTGTCATTAGGACTTAAATCCAAACTTACTAAGTCGTACTGTATTGAACGTGTACTGTACGGTGAAGTTGTTGGAAGTTCTTGACTCAAGCTTGGATCACTAAAGGCAAATCACTCTTTCAAGTCCACAAATCCCAGTGAGGTTCTCCATCTGCCTGTTCTCAAAGTGAACAGCTAGATGGAGATGAAGCAATAGCTTAAAATTTCAAATTCCGCTTAAAAAGCCATGAATAATAACAATAGGTATACTATCCATAGATTGAAGACCTCATAATTAGCCAACAGATTGTTTCCAAGTCTTTTTAGATGTTGGCAAAGGGACAACAAAGAACTTGAACTTGATCTTTCCTGTTACACATTGAATGAAGAACATTTCAGGCTCCTCTAATTCCTGGTACCCTACGGGAATTATGATCCAAAATCCAAATTCTGGGTACAATTTTGTTAAAATCTGGTTAAAAATTACTTAAGTACTTAAAAAGTAAAAAAAAGTACTCAAGACTTAAACTGACCCTGAAATATTTGAAGAGGTCAGAAGTTATAGAACGATATTATATTAATATTCATGAGATTATTTTATTGCCCCCGTATTAATCGTAGGGATACACATATTGACCTTTTATGAAGGGATGGGGATCATTAATATTTATTGATATCGGTACCATTTTCGATACTCCTTAACAATCCGAGTCTTTATCGATACCACTATCGATACTTTTCTATTAATTGGTGGAAATACACGTTTTTAGTGATGAGGAAAATATTTCGGATATAAATAATTGCATTTGAAATTGAATAGGCCTATGTGATTCTTATATTGACATCAGTAGTTTTAATTATATATACGAAAATGATTAGAGCGCTATACAACTGTATTAGTAAGACAGAAACATGAGTAATACAGTGAAGTACTTTGAGTGGATGATTAAGACGGGTCCGTCTGTGGTGCGACGGGAGAAGGAGTAGACAGGAGGAGTCTTATAAACTCTGAGACAGTCGAAGGTACTGCATTTGGCCTTTACTTGATGCACAATGCTAATGTGCTTGGCCATTGAGGTTGTGTTCCTTTACAATAAAGGTGTTTCGCATGTTCAGCCAGCAACTTCGCGAGCAAAGTTAACTGCCAGTCAGACTTCATATGTTTTACTTGTAATACCTGTTTGCTTACAATTCCATTCAAAAACATTGGTTGACACGCTGCAGTGATTGAATTGATTTGATTTAAATGCCGTGACGCGACTCGAGGGACACAACATTACGTTACAGGACCTACGGGACAAAAATAATAATAAATGAACGACGGGACTCGATAGAGGTATCGATAAACCCAAACGTTTACGGGTTTATCGATACCACCGCGCGGGATTAATTACCCTAATAATCAATCCCGCGCCACCTCCCTTCTCCGTTCCATTTGGGAACGTGTTTGGTTTCATTTCGCTTGTTTCGTATATTTATTATTAATTAATTAAGGGCGCCCCCAACACATTTGCCGCCCTAGGCCCTGCTTGATAAAACCGGGTTTCGATCCCCATCCTTACTTTTATGACGCCAAGTAACCTGATTTCGATTGTTAACAGCAGTACCACTATCCTTCCACCAGATGGGACCAGCGTCATCTTTCTTGAACGAATGGAAGTTTGAAAGAGGGTCGTATATTTCTTTTCTCGTCGCCTTTATGGTCTCCTTCAGAAACAAATGAAAGGAATATTAAATAAATTAACGTACTCTACGTTACTTTTAGCAAAATAATAACACATGGTTTAGCCATATTCTTAATTTGTGCAGTGGGCCTTCATTAATGAAGATATGAGTGGATTCTAGTCCATCTTTTTTTTTTTTATTCCCTATGTCAAGTGACATAGTTGTGACATGCTTTTCTTTGTAGTCTTTGCTCTGTCCATTTTTCACGATCTAGGGTTGAGATGTGCACTATTTTGCTACAACTTCCCACATTGGCAACCATTGGCAAATATGCATCATGCACACTGTTAACATATTGAAATACTAGCCTATTTGTACTCCAAACTAGGGCAATGTGTGCTGATATAAATAGTGACAATAAAACATTCATATGAAGGGTTGTACCATCCCTTCACTTAAGATCACAAGGAGAGTGAAGAAAGCTATCAGACTAGGAAACATCAGATACGACCATGCACGAGAACAGTGAGAACAGGGTGGATGCAGAGGTCCCTAATGAAATCCTAATGGACACTTCTATGGGGAGTAATGGAATTAGCATTCGGTTTCGGATCGCTCACACATCAAGCATAGATTAACTACATGAAATCATGTCTTTGGCCCTGATTTTTCCCCACACGGGTGCTGGGTCGACCAGTACTCAACACAACCCCTATCCTCTCCTGCAATGTCATGAGGACTAATAATGTTAATAGTGCCACCTACTCTCTTTTGGTGTATGGATCAAATGCTCCCACTGAAGTAAACTTGATTTATCTTCATTCATCTTTATTATATGTCTCTGTGTGCATTCAACAGACTGTGCTTAATACATTTCTGTCTAATATTTCCTTTCTTTAATGGTACACTATGAGAATAGGAGACTTGGAACTTGACTGAGGATCTAAAACATGCTTTGCTTTCCAGACACAGGAAGGAGTACGCCTCAAGCGCACCTGTGGACAGAAACCAATTGTGTCTGTATCTTAGAAAACTGGGTGAGTCAATGTGCTTTGCAAAATGCATTTCAATTTCTCAGATTCACTACCATTAATTCTCCACTAGAGGAGAAGTCCACTCCACTAGAGAAGCTTATCTTTCAATCAAAACTTTTTCAACAATAAAGTGTTTCTCGGAACAAATTAAGTCTGGAAGAAGAACAGACAAAAACAAAAATAAAGGAGCTGAATCGTGAACATGGTCTTATGTGCGCGTACGCACACTCGCACGCACACACACACACACACACACACACACACACACACACACACACACACACACACACACACACACACACACACACACACACGGACACACACACACACACACACACACACACACACACACACACACACACACACACATACACACACACACACACACACACATACTGAAACACAATGGAAACAAACAACCCTGTGATAGCTAAAAGAAGTGTGTGTCCTGTTGATAACACTTTCCTCTTCACAGGAAGCCATCAGTCAGAGGGAAGGTGTATGCTACCTGTGTAGACTCATGCATTCATGCACCCCGAAAAATAACATACAACAACACAGAGTCCAACGATATTCAGTACATTCTGAAAAGACCGAGCTTTATTACATGAAACATCGGTGTGATGGCCTGAAGAGTCTCTCATCCGATTCACCAGTCAAACTTGGACAACGTGTGAGATAGCATTGTGAACAACACACAACATATGTGAACTGCCAACCACCTCTTGAACTCAATAACCGGGAGCCATTTTCCTCTCCACACGAACTCCGGATATGACACGTTGATCACCAACAAATCAGTTTCAAAAACTCGCTTTGAGTAACTAGTGGGTTAGCTTCAGAGCTAATATTACCTTTACAAAAGACCCAACTCGGTCCGCCAGACCTCCACCATTACAGCGGGGAGCGGAGCGTGGTGTGCACAACCAGAAGCGGTGAGAAGCGGCGCTCTGCCCGACTTGTCTCACAAGTCGGGCAGAGCGTGCGCGACTTGTGCATGCGCGTATAAGACCAATATTCAAACTGAACAGCATTCAGTTTGAATATTAGGGTATATATGGTGTTGCTTTAATGTGTGAAGGGTTCAATATATTGCCACTCCATTTTGTGAAAAATTGCCCTTGGTATGGCCATCTTATTCTAATTATGTCGGCGTGTCGGAGTGCTATTCAGTACAGTAAAGCCATGACTGCATTAGCACTCCACTCCCTCTCTCTCCTTCTGTAGAGGGGAGAGAAAGAAGCGGGGCGGAGGGGGTTGTTGGCGGGGTAGAGGGCAAGTCAAGAGTTGGATGGCTGCCAAAAGAGGCCGGCTGCCGCGCAGCTGAAACTTTTACAAGGCGAGCAGGAAGAAACACAGAGAGGACGAGAGAGAGAAACAGAGGGAGAAAGAGAGAGAAAAAGAGAGGGAGAGAGAGAGGTTGAGAGATGCAAAGGGATTAAACAGCTCTCTCTCTCTCCCTCTCTCCTGGTACTGTATTTTCCCGCCTGTATTGGCAGGGGGTAAGCGCAGTAAGCGCAGGATTGTGTAAGACAGCACAGGAAGGGAGGAGGAACAAGGGTGGGGGGGGGGGGGGGGGGGTGGGGGGGGTTCAGAGAGTTCAGCTGAGGAGAGAAATAAATTCAGAAACAACAAAAGAGAAGTGACGTCACGGCAAGGGGTTGTCCAACTCACTAGCTGAGTTTAAGCTTCCATGGAAGAACGGCATCGCTCACTACACACACTGTGTCTGTGTGAGTGTGTGAGCATGTGTTTGTGTGTGTGTGAGTGTGTGCATATAGGATGGAGTTGTGTACTTTATGAAAATTGTGTGTGGGCTCTTGTCTTGTCTTACAGAAAATATGTATTTTTTTTGGCAGAGAAGCTGGACTATGATTGGATTGTTTTCATGAATTGAGTGAGTATTCACTTATGTATACGTGTTTTTGTGTGTGTAACTGTGTGTGTGTGTGTGTGTGTGTGTTTGTGTTTTTGTGTTTGCACAAAGAAAGAGCGATCCAGACAGATAGAGGGTTTTTAAGTTAACCTTTTAACTTGCCATTGACAACAGTACATACAACATTGCTTCTTTATATGTGAAATGTAATAAAATTAATATTGTGTCATTGCAAAACTTATAAAAAATATTTAACTGTTCTTTGCATTTTGGAATTTATAACAACTCTGACTGATCTGAGTTTCTAGGTTTCCTTGCCATGGCAGCTTTGATTGGTCGAAATGTAGGCTGCCGAGATAAAAAACAGGAAATGTCAAAACATTGATGAATGGATAGTTTTATGTTTTTCCCCCTTTACGATTGAGGTTATCAGTTTCCGGCTGTGAGTCCTACATCTATGTCCAGTACTCAGGACAAAGGATGTGGAGAGAGACTGGGAAAGAATGCGACTACATACATACAGTATAGTGGCTCTCTGTTGGAATACATTAATCAAAACGACCGTGTTGTAACACATTTGCACGTTTTCTGGACACGTGTATAAAGTAAAATCTATAGTGTATTGGCATGGTTGACATATAAATGATGAGGAATTGTATAATATAATCTCTTGAATTAAATTTATAGAGCATCTAGTTGTTGCTTTGGACGGAATAGTATAGTTAGGTGCTTTGGCGGCTAATTAACGAATTAACCTATTGTTTGTTCTCCCATGTTTACCACCCGTCTCTGTACCTCTGTCTACCTGTTCATTACAGCTTCAAATACACCTTTTCCTTCCTTTTTTAAAATTCTTTCTCCCTCCCTTTCTTTCCTTCTTCCTCTCTTTCTTTCTTTCTCTTTTTCTCAGACCCCCCCTCCTACTATCTCTTCTTCTGTGCACGCCCCTCCCTCTCCTCTTCTTCTGTGTCACGGTGCTCACCCCCTCCCCCCTCTCTCTCTCTCTCTCTCTCTCTCTCTCTCTCTCTCTCTCTGTCTGTCTGCCTCTCTCTCCCAGCCCTCTTGGCAGCGGTGCCAAAGTGGGCAGGCAGAGCAGCATGAGCGCAGTGCTAGGCAGAGTGGAGGGTTATCCAGGGGCTGGCAGTCAGAACTAGCGTATGTATGCGTGTGTTCCGAGTCCTGTGTGTTTGTGAGCATCAGTCTTCTCGTTAATGTGACACCATGGTTCGGGTGTGTGTGTGTGTGTGTGTGTGTGTGTGTGTGTGTGTATCCGAGCATTATATTTCCGTATTGCGACCGTACGCAATTGTGTGGTAGAGTTTATTTCTTTCTTTTTTCAGTTTTTAGATTTCTCTCTTTGGGAACAGGGTGCAAGATACTGGCAATGGTTCTCCGCGTGGGTTTTTTGAGGTGTGTGTGTGTGTGTGTGTGCGTGTGTGCGTCCTCGTGTGTGTGTGTCAGCAGACATCCCTCTGTCACCCAGTGTATAGACAGACGCAGTCACGCCAGTAGGAGGGGATTGTGGGAAGGGGGTGTAGCTGTTAGAGATTGTGCTCTCCTTCTCTCTTCCCCCCTCTTCCCGCCATCACGGCCCTCTTCTCCTCCAGTCCTCTTGCCCAGGCCGGCGCTCACACACAGGCTCCAGGTATTTTCCTCTTTTTTTGTAATCCAGTGGCACCTTTCTCTGTTGCCAGACCCCCCACCTGTTTCTCTTTAAACAACATTTGAATTGTACTTTTGTGTTTTCTTTCTCGGTCCTCTGTTGTGCTGGCCCGTGCCACTGTTAAACGTATATATATATGTGTCTTCGCCTGCTGCCACGCCACACTCCGCCGGCCGCCATTTTGGCTCGGTAGGACTCACCGGGAGAAACTTCTCACAAAGCCGGGAAAGGGGACTCTGTGATTCCCTGCTGCCCCTCACGACTTTTCTTTTCCTCCTCTCTCGCTCTCTCTTCCCCTCGTTCCTCGCGTTCATCTCTCTATACAGCTCTCTTCCTGTCCTCCTGTCTGCTTGAGAACAGGGCCCTGATGTGTGTGTGTGTGTGTGTGTGTGTGTGCGCGCGCGAGTATGCCCGTGTTTGTGGTAAACAGTGTTTCTAATGGTATTCCGTAACGAACAGGTGTCTCTTTATAGACTTTCAGAAGAAGGGGACAGGCCCTTTTCAGTGTTACTTTCCTGCTCTCAGAAAGTTTCCTCGTATGTTAACGCAGTGAGCCCCGGGATGGGCTCTGGTGAGTGTAGCCTGAGCTAGGCTAGGCAGCTTGCTAAGTGGCTACACCCACACAGGCACACAGGGACACTCAGCAGGGCTCTTATCTGCCAGACTGCTCCCGGGGGTTGATACCAGAGCCATGTTGACTATGTTTACCCGCTCTCGCACTCCGAATACTGGCCCAACATTCTTTGCACTTTTTTCCACCGTGATCATACCGCCGCTGTCACGCCCTTGTTGTCGTGTAGCCGTGGTTGTTGCTCACGAGTATACTCATCTACTGGATGAACGTTTTGGTGTTTTTCCTGGTATGATCGACATTTTGTAAGGATGGGATACTGTCTCGTCTGTGAGTATTACACTGCAGTGTGGAATGCTTTGCAGTTTACCAGGAAACCAAGAAGAAACGAATCGAGGCCCCGCCGTTCAGGGCACAAAGACGCAAATTGTTTTGCAGATTAATTGACACAAAAAGGGATAGAAGATTGCTTCATTTTTGACGTAGGAAACAAATATTTGACATCGAAGTCAACTGTTCACTGCAAATTCCACTGCGACAAATGCGCCACTGTTGGCCTCTTTCTTTGATGGACAAAAGCTAATATGTAAAAATGCTGATCTCTAATTTGATAATATTCTCGTTTTAGAAATGATGGATCGCGTTCCCGAACATATTGATGGCTAATGTGGCGTACATTCAAAAACGCTATAACGAGATTTGCTGTAATAGCTTCACCCTAGAAGGCCGTGCAAAGATGGCGTCCTGGCGCCACGTGTTCAGGAGACTGCGATTGACAGATGAACCATCTTCGTACTCTACATCCCTGAAAATTCATAGACAAAATACCTTCGCTCCAGCTGCTGTAAAGTTAAATATCATCAGTGTTTTAATTTGGTGTTCGAAGCGGCTGCTTAGTGAGAACAAAGGATCAGACGGAATTATTCACAGTAAAATACAAAATATAAAACCCAACTTGATCGTGTTTTGGATATTTGAGATTGATCAAATAGAATGTGTTAACAGGAGGGGGAGCAGGGAGGGAGATAAAGAGAAAGAGAAGTGGGAGTGCCGTGTCTCCTCCCCCCTCTGTTATCCTCAGATGAACTTATCATGTTGCCTCATAATGCTGCCTTTTTTTCCTTTTTTTTGTCGGAGGCAGCTGAGCTCACTTCCTGAAGGCAGCCCCCACTTAGCTGATTGGTTGATATCTCGCTTACCCAGCCGTTGCTGCAGTAAAGCAACAGGAAGTGCGCCTGTTCTGGCAGGAAACAACAACAGCAGCTCCATACTTGGACATGTAAGCATGCGCACGTACTGAACATGTGCTTGCTGTCGATAATGTAAATGTAGGTTTACATAAATAATACACACATACACCACAAACATGTTTTGAATTAGAAGCAGCATACGAGGTGCACATGTTTCTGCACAACTAATTTAATAACTACTGTTTAGTCTGCTGATTTAATGCGTTTGACACATTTAAATTAAAAAGGGGTCGTACAGTATTTAGTTTAGGAGAGAGAGTGGTAGGGAAAACGAGCGGTTGACACACATTTTTCTTTGGTATTATTTAACTGAGTTGGTATGTGTTGGCAACCCCAGAGTAACTGGGGCAAGCACGCATAAGAGGTATCAAAACATTCAATACCATGGTGACCGCCCCGCTAACAAGTAGATGGACGAGATAATGAAAAATGATTGGGTTATGCAGCCAGGCGGGGGACGAATAGAGGAGGGGAGGAGAGGTGAACACCGGAGGGGTGGACCGAGCTAGTGTATCCATGTTTTGTATTTATCTCACACAAACACACACCAACACACACACACACACACACACACACACACACACACACACACACACACACACACACACACACACACACACACACACACACCCCCACACACACCCACACACACACACCCACACACACCCACACACACACACACACACACACACACACACACACACACACACACACACACACACACACACACACACACACACACACACACACACACACACACACACACACACACACACACACCGAAACATGCACATCTATCAACCTTTATCCCCCCCACACACACACACGCACACAAAAACAACCAATCGAGTCTTGACTGTGAAGTAGTGAAAACGGGCATTTATTCATGCGTGTGAAGGTGTTTCCCTGTGTCAGATAGATTGTGGGTTTGAAAGGCAAGGAATCTGTTATCACAAAAGATTTGCATCCTAACAGAACAAAGGGAAGATTCTCAATGACCAGTGTTAGCGCTTCATATGTCTACCAGTCCCATGCCGCCTCTGGCTTGGCATTCGGCAACGCAGTCCTGACGTCTTTATGAGCACACACACAAATGCATGTGCGTGAGTGCGAGGCCTTGCGCTCAAAGGCTTCTTGATGTGATAGCGCGTGGTTTGTTTGCTGTATCATGGGCACCTTGTGCCCTTGTGTATGCATTAGGGTGCATACACAAATGTGTCGGTGTGCGTGCTTGTGTTTGTGTATATTCGATTGTGTGTGTGACTGTGTGTGTGTGTGTCTTGGTAATGAGGATATGCAGCCCATCAGAGCGGGCACCATGCCAAGTGTGTACCGAGCAGGCTGGTCTCTCCCCCCTTTCCACCCCCCTTTCCACCCCTCAGCCTTTAATGTAGAAGTCAGTGATCCTCAGGGAGCAAGGAAATTAAATGCCTGAATGGCACAACAATATCACTATGATGTTCTGCAGAGGATATGCTCCTTCGTATCCAATCCTCCCCCCTGGTCCCCAGATATTACTTCTAGTTGAGCAAATACAACATTGTTAAATACATTTTTATTTTTATTTGATCGATTTTGACATGTAGATTAGATTCACTTTATACTTCATTGTGTGCTAAACTTCATATTCCAGTTCGGTTAAACACTGTCTCACATTCAACGACAGACACGCGCATACGCATACACATGCACACACGCACACACACACACACAAACACACAAACACACACACACACACACACACACACACACACACACACACACACACACACACACACACACACACACACACACACACACACACACACACACACACACACACACACACACACGCGCGCGCCCGGACACACACACACACACACGTACTAACACACGGCATGACCGTCCCCTTCCTCCCTTATTGAAATTCAGCCTGGCACACAGAAACGTTGCCCATTCTTGGCAGAGTGAGCTAATCACATGCGATAAAGAATTAGAGAGGCTGAGATTGAGAGATTGGGAGTGAGAGAAAGAGAGAGAGAGAGAGAGAGAGAGAGAGAGAGAGAGAGAGAGAGAGAGAGAGAGAGAGAGAGAGAGAGAGAGAGAGAGAGGAAATATACAGAAGAAGAGGAAGCTATAGAGTGTGTGTGTGTGTGTGTGGGGGGGGGGGGGTGTTCCTGTCTGGTGTGCCCACTGTTGTGTCTGTGCCAAGCCTCCTTCATGTCAAAATGATCAAAAGACCAGGAAATCCACTGGTCGGTGTTTCCCTGATTTTACTTCCTCTTCCTGTATACAGTACAAATGGAGATTTTTTATGTATATATATATATATATATATATATATATATATATATATATATATAAAAATATATACATTTATATCTATTGATATTTATACATGTACTACTACAAATCTGGTGAATTTAGCAAGTTATTGCTGTGTGGATCGTTGGCAATATTGTTAATAGTCTAGTAGTCTAATAGTCTGTGTTTGGAAATGGGAGACCTGCATAATAAGTGGATAGGAGGAAACTGTGGCTTATTGTTTAAGGGATTTCAATTGAATTGTTTAAACGTGTTTTTTGTTTGTTGTATTTGGGAAAGGTTTAATAGTGATGATGACAGTCATTTGTAATTGACTATCGAGTGTAGCAGCCATTTTGATTATCTGATCTTAAGCAAGGAAGAGGATTTTGAATTGACCCTGACTCGAAACCAATGGACATTTAGTATTGCACAGACTTTTCATTTGTTTCCAGCTTTTTTTTTTACTAAAAGCAGCAAAAAGCAGACGAGGCAAAATAATAATAATCCCAGAACAACCTCAGATATACAGGTGAACAGAAAGAATTATCCAGACGTGAACTGTCGCGCTGTCATACCATATAAAACCACAACGTTAAAAAAACATGTATTTGCCATTCAGAGCAGGACGGAGAATGTATCCTTGTGTTAATGTAGCATTTTAAGACTGTGATTTCACCCTGACAGATGCACAGACGATCTGATAGGCAGATTAGGCTAGCTACAAATGGCATATGAAATTCGCTCCATCTTATCTTTGTCTCGCTTACAGGCTCTGCTCAGCTGCTTCCCTGGCATGTGTCACAGAGTTCTCCAAAACAAACACATCTACCACAGCTGAACCCCGGTGCTTTCCCATAATCAAAGTCCACGTGTGCAGAACTGACAGACGCCACTCTTGCTCATATTGCTCCACTTAGAGTATGGATTGCGTGCACGTAATTGGTTGTCGGTATTAAATCCTTCCACCGCTTGGTTCATACACTACATATTGAGTAATGATCGAGAGAAACACGAAGCAAAGATGACCTTTATCCACCTTCACCAGAAGACGTCTTGTCGAACCGTACCGGAGGGTTAAAACGTATTAAATCATTCCATTGTCCGACCCAATTCCATCGCATGCTATACGTCACGGTGACTATCGCCATCTCTACCCCCTCACGTCCCTCAAGTACACCCCACCATCCTTCTCGGCATACTGGCCGTTATTGATGAGGTAATGGACCTGTAGTGTATTATACATCAGCGGCTGGCATGGTCGGCAGGCATGGGCCTCACGCCAACGTTGTACCCCTCCCAATGACTACCCCCACCCCCACCCCAACGCCAATAACCCATCCCATCCCTGCTGATCCCTGTCTGGGCTTTAGACGAGCCAGCCAGGGCCCTCTCCTGCATGTTAACAAGGCGCTAGTCTGGCCCAAGTTTCAGGATCTGTGCCTCTATGCTAATTCATGCAAAGCAGTGGCCACTCTCAATGCCCCCCACTTAGTTCACCCACCCCACCCGCTCCCATCCCTGATCCAGGCCATGCTAGTCTGGCCTGTATTAACCCGTCCGTGCCACCACTGTCCAGCTTCCCAGTGTCCTACAGCTAACCCAGGGCCCACCCCGAGAGGTTTGCGAGGTTCATCGCAGTAAGACACAAACTAAAAATATGTATATCTGGTTCAATATTGTGCAATAAGTACTTGAAATGCAGGACTGGTAGTTGGTGGTTAATATTTAGTTGAACTAGGCAGGCGTAACAACTTTGAGTGGGTTATTTTGTATCCTCTTTGCACCACGATGGACCTTGTTCTCCGTGAGGATCCAGGACACGGCCCCCGGAAGTCGTACAACAGGTAGACGTTATAGTGTTCGAAAATAGACTTAAAATGGCTGACACGTTAGGCGCCATTTTGTGGTTCCTTGTTTTGTTTTGGGTGCAGAATCCCAGCTTTGTATTCAATCAGAAGCAGCTGGTGGCAACCGTATTTGTAGGCATGTGTGTGTGTGTGTGTGTGTGCTTGTGTGTGTGTACCTCCAGTCAGAGAGGCAGCAACTAGCCTACCCAGTGGCTACCCCACTGGAATGAGCTCAGCTTTTTCGGCAAAAGAAACAGAAATACATTTCTGGCACAAAGACGGGTGCCATTTCTATTTCTTTCGATCACATGCAGGAATTGCAGGAAGACAGTGAGGTATTTTTGATGGGCTTTCGTTTCGTTACTCTATTACTATTTTGTCTGTAAAATATTGCGGTGGATTGCATTCTGTTGCATCATACACTGTGGCTGGCTTGTGGGCATGACACGATCGATATTTCTTAAAAACTCGGCAGGTAGAGGCATGCTGTTGTTCAATATAAAAATGTTCACAGGATGGACATGTATGGTGAGCTATTCCACAAAGCCATCATAGGAATATGAAAAAGGAGAAAATGTGGAAGATCAAACATAGCTTTCAATATTAGAATTGTAAATAATTTATTTATTTACTTTGTCTTAACTTCACCAGTGACCACTGATGTGGACCCTCGTTAAATACATTCATAATTATAAATGACATTATTGCATAGCAAAAGCAAATCAGATCGATAAAACTGTTTTTTGTCTCTTTTTCTCTGTATCATTACAGGAATCTCATCTGTGAGGATCCTGGATGTTGCAACACAAGAATGCTGTCCTTGGGGCTGAGGTAGTAGATTGAATAGTTGTGGGGTTGTGCACCCCAATCTGAGATAACTATACAATCTACTGTCTTTCCTAAGGAGACAGCCAGGTCAGCCAATCCGCAGCAGCCATCTCTGAGTCAGCATTACAGCCGCCATATCAAATCATCTCTTTTATTTATCCTCCATGTCTTCGTCCAGAAACAGACCGACTGTGACTGGGTCTAGATGGGGTCGTGTTCAGGTTCCTATGTGTTCTGTCAGGGTGAGGTAGTAGGTTGTATAGTTTGGTGGGAGGGATCAGCCCTGCTCAGGTGATAACTATACAGTCTATTGCCTTCCCTGAGGACCACACTAAACGCATACAAAGGACCATCAACAGAAGAACATCATTATTTCAATGTCAACGTATCATTTAGGAAATTGAAAATGTTTGTTCAGAACAAGATTGTTTCATAAGTGCTTTGTTTCATAAGAGTTATGCTTGTCATTCTAAATATTTTATAGTTCAAAAGCTGAGGTTTTTTATTTGATTGTACTTTATCTGTGACTAGTTTAAGGCGTGAAAAATTGTTTTTTAATTTATTGATGTAAATAAACTATGAAGCCTTGATTAATAAAGTTTGACGGATGACATATAGAAATGGATTCTCCCTGGATCATTATGTGCCCCTAACCAAGGTTTTTGGTCTACCAATGAACTGCTGTCAGGGACTTTCCTGGAACAGCAGACTGTCTGACTGACAAATGACAGAGAGAGTTGAACCTTATCAATGAAGAGAATGTATGCCCATAAATGGTTCAAATCTGCTTTCTATGTTTTCAAAAGCCTATTCAATGTTTTTAAACTAGACCTAGCCTTATTGTTAATACTATATTTAATATTTTAAATATATTTTTTTGTATTTCATGTCCAGGGTAATTACAAATAAAATGGATTTATATATTGTACATCATAATTTATTAATATATTTACTATTCACATCATCAAGTCCTATTCTAAAGTTTGACCAGATGTACAATGTAAGTTGTATACTGTGGTTAATGGAGATAATTTGACTGTTTAATGAATTTTGTGATGGTTTGACTGTCAGTCTCGGTTTTTAGGCATACTTTGTGATAACCAAAAAACGATTGTTAGGGAAGTGCACCTTCTAGCGGATAAATATGTGTACAGCAAGAGGAGTAAACACCTTAACTCACCCTCTCGATCCGATATTTATTCCTGGGAAACTAAATAAGTCAATAAAGTGAGTAAATACGTCCTAATAGGCCTGCTGAGGATTTAACCACAATAAAGCTGTTTGACTACAGACGTTGACATGCTTCCACCAGGAAGTTGGTTTAGAGAAAATAAAACATTTATTTACCGCTCAATATTTACATTTTATATTTAAAATATCCGCATATAATCTTTACGTTCAGAAGATGAACAATGTCTTCCAAAATATGACACATGTACAGTATACCTATGTTTGAAAGGAGACATGATAAGCTTCTCCTCACTGATTGGGTATTCAGCCTCTTAAGCTCCAGCCTATTTTTAATTGTCTAATTTGTCTAATTAATATTCTTGGTGTTTGCGTTGTGTGTAAAAATGACTTATATGTGCTTGTAGCGGAGTTTCTTATGTTTAATTTGATATGACTATCTGTTTCTACATAATAAGGGCAGTGTTGTATGCCTTTTGCTACGAGAGTGATCACGGTCTTCCTAAATCTGGAGAACCTCGAGGTTAACAGCATGGACAAGTACCATTGACACATGTGCATGCATACGGGTATGCTATTCTTCATTCATTTTAAACTTCTCTGACTAAATGGCAATGTAACATAGACTTCTTGTGTGAAAACAACATGTAGCCTATATATAAACAGTATTAAAATCATAAAAAAAGAGTTGTAATTGCCATTTACATCTAAGACCAAAAAACGACATTGCTGGATTGCTTTTCTTAATTCAAAGTCAAGTGAAATGCTAAAAGGATTAGTAGGCCTAAAGGTCGCATATGGTTTTGGGGTTTAGGAGTCAAAGGTTCTGGGGTGGATTAATCCTACTGCTGACTTCAACAGCTGGATTCACCGATTCAACGCTCTCCGTCCATCTGAGTCTGCTGCCTGACCCCGCCCGTTCACCACGCTGCTCCCCACAGCGACCGCTCATCACGGCGAGGACGCGCCTCCAAATGTTGGCGTAGGCCTGCTGGATCTTTGGTATTCGGTAGGCATAGACCACCGGGTTGACTGCCGAGTTAGCGTGGGACAGGAGGATACCTAACAATGGAAAGAAGTATGTTGGTTTCATATTCCTAGAATGTTGAAGTTTTTCTTTTAACTTTTTGACTCGCCTACTGGATGCGATACCCAGCGCTTCAATTTAACTGAAGGTACAGCACCTGATAGTAGCCTATTGATAAATAATCGAATACAATTACCAAGAACGAATTCCACGGGGAAAACTCATGAAAAACGTAGCATATCATCTTCAAAACATGCGTTCGACTTGAAAGCCTTGGCTACCTGCCTGTATACATGGCTCCTTTAGTGACTGTCTGAGGACCCCAGAAGAGTAGCAGACAGTTCATCACATGCAGGGGCATCCAGCAGCCTGCGAAAAGGAAGAGCACCAATGCCAGGGAGCAGGCGAGTCTTCTCTCCCTGAGCAGGGACACCCGTGCCTGGGGAGTGCTGTCTCGTAGACGGCCCTGGAGGCTCCAGAAGATCCGCACGTAGAGCAGGGTCATGGCCAGCAGGGGGAGCAGAACGCATCCCAGGAAGTTGAAGTAGACCATGAACGGCAGGGAGATCGTGGAGAGAAATGTGCAGGGTGGAGCGACCAGGACGGGCAATTCATTGGATTCGTTCTTGCCGCACGGAGGAGCCATGGTGGAGAAGTTGTTCCACCCGAACAGAGGAGTGAGGCCCAGTACGCATGACAGTGACCAGCAGATGGCGACAGTAAGCCATGTTTGGCTTGGTCTGGTCAGTTTTTGATAACTGAGAGGGAGAACAAAGAAAGAGAGAAAGGGGGAAATTAGTTAAGTTTACAAATTAACTAATTTGTAAACCTGCCTCCAACTAGTGTTGTGGAGCTCTTGCCTGTACTGTAGAGTCATTTGGCAGATTATTATATCCAAAGTGACTACAACCCAGATATCAATAGGAGCCGGCCTTAGCCTTACACTGGGCACAATGAGTATTGAACCCAGTACATTTGGAGTTCAAACACCCTGTAGTCACAGCTACACCATCCGGCCCGCTGTGGGTCGCCGGACAGGGCTGACATCCGTGTCTCATACCTGAGCGGGGTTTGCAGGCGTAGGTGGCGGTCCACTGCGATGGCGAGCA
>NC_044048.1:14599283-14609283 GCF_902167405.1 Gadus morhua | reverse complement strand
GCCCTATTTAACGGTCTGAAACGCAAGTGAGAAGCGCCAAGCGCAAGTAGCTTTGTGGGCGGTTCTATGGCGATGTTGCTATTTTACCGGCGCAAAAATGACTCTTGCGCCTGGTGCAAATCTAAAAAGGGTTGGTCTGAAGTAGCCTAATTACCCGTAGGTGTGGTTTGGGCATAACGTGCAATAAACCAATGAAAGTGCCATCTCCCACCCCCTTTAAGAGCCATGAGCGCATTCGATTCTGACAAGTTGATATTTTGACGTGTGTTTAAACAGATGGACGCACACACGGGCGCCCGCATTCATAAATTATTTTACACATACAAACACGCATTCATTCATTCTTTTTAACACTCACTCGCGGTAAAACAATGTTTTCTCACGATCAATCCTAAAAGTTATGGGCATGTACACGATGTCTGTGTCAAGAAAATATGTGTTTGCTGTACCGTGTTTGCAGATGCATTGATTTAAAAGTACAACTTATTACCACTGTATCAGCTGTTCTTTCGCGAATAATTTACCAAGAATGTGTGGCTAGGTAGATGAGAGAAGCAAAGCGTATGTGCGAAGTGCACAAGCAACATTATGCATGCACCCTTAAAATAGCAGCTGAAGAACGCGCCACTGACTTTAAACCAGGTATTTCCTGGTTTGTGGCGCAAGTGATTTCTGAAACTGCAAAATAGCACCAGGGAACTTTTGCGCCAAAACACGCCTCCGCCTTTCGCCGAACCGCCCCTTGGGGCGCAAGATCATTCCCTAATTTACTGACACGTGGCACAGGAGGGAAGAGAACACTCTGCGCCAGTTGCAAACTAGCAACGACACATGCGCCAGTGAAAAAAAGTCAATTGCGCCGGATGCAAGATAGGGCCCATAGAGAGATACATAGAGAAAGGACAGTAGAGAGACATAGAAAGAGGACAGTAGAGAGACATAGAGAGGTCAATAGATTGACATAGAGAGAGAGATAGAGAGAGAGACAGAAAGAGACAGAGAGAGAGACAGAGAGAGGGGTCTACGGAGAGCCATAGAGAGAGATAAATAGAGAGACAGAGAGCGGTAAATAGAGAGACCTAGAGGGGGTAAATAGAGAGACATAGAGAGAGATATTGAGAGAGATATAGAAGGAGACACAGAAAGATACAAAGAGAGAGAGATAGACGAGAGCGAGACATAAAGATAGACATAGGAGAAAGAGATATTGAGAGAAATAGAGCCAGACATAGAGAGAGACATAGTGATTGAAATAGTGGGAGACATAGAGAGAGACATAAAAAAAAGACATAGAGATAGACTTAGAGAGAGATAAATAGAGAGAGTGTGAGAAAGCAAGGTAAAGGGACAGATGACCATTCGAGGACAGTCAGTCTCCCCCTGAGCCTGGCTTGAAGTCGATATAGCGGACATCTCTTATTATGTAAATTATTATATATTGCCTAGAACCAGTAAGCTGTATACATTTTGAATTGCATAAATTTCAATATCTTCTAAATGAGTTTGCCCGATATACTCCTGACCAACCAACAGTGGTCTTTGTGATGGACAGTGACAGAGCTCACTGTCCACGCAACACACTATACTCTATGCTACGTTCTGGATGTTCATTGGACGCTAAAGTTAGACAACAACAACACTGTTCTTCTGAAGTATGGCCGCACTTTGACTATCAAATTTATGCAAGTGCGAGTCATTTTTACTATCACGATAACAGTGAGCTACAGTCTAGTGGATTTTAGAAACATAAAAAAGAAAAACAACAGCGTGTAACTGTTATAACTGGTCTAACTTTTTATATATTTTTGTCATAAATACCATGTAATAAATGTTTATGTAGCCATACTGTTAGGTGAATAAGGTTAATAAGTCAACTTAAATAAGACAGCATGGTAACACATTCAAACAAACAAATAGCGCACAATATGAGAAACAGATCAAACATTACAAATCCAGCTGAATAATAATTCATAACATTGAAGTTATTACATAAATTAATTAACAGATTATTAGTACATTAATTGATCAAAGGGGAGATAGAGACATATATAAATACATCAATAATAAAGTATAGAAAGAGAAAGAAATGTGAACTCACCATCTCTAGTCTAGCCAACATTCTTGGCAGTTGATCTGTCGAGACAACCAAAAACAACACATTAGTAGACACTACGCAAACACAGATGCACAGACATGAACTCAAACATTTTCAGGAGATACGTCAAAATCACAAAATTCCAGTTTATATTTTCTCAGGGTAGCATCCTCAGTAGAAGAATAACCTATTTTCTTACCTCTTACATAATTCGATTTTTTTCAGAATTTATTGTAAGACTAAACTAATATGAATCCCTTATATTTTTTGCAATTTAATTGAAACAGCAACACATAAATGAGTGAGTCACTGGGAGCTGTACCTGGCTGAGTATTGGAGTCACCTGACGGCGTATCCTACGCGCGGAGCGGTCTCTATCAGAGCAGAGGGCGGTGGTCACTTTCCTTCACCTGTGAAATTGTTGATATATGGATGTACCGGTTTGTTTGCTGCTCGTTTATATTATTTTACTCCTCCAGCCAGCACCAATAGCTCCTCCCTGTGAATATCCACGTTATCAGCATGCACCTTTAACACAGGTGAGGGTTGGCCACACCCCTACATCACCCCCCCCCCGCCACCTGCAACCCACTCGCCATGACTGTTTGCCTGTCTGCTGGTCTGCCTCCTTTCCTGTCTTGTCTGTTGGCCTCCCTCTCTCTGGCTTGTGTAATTGTTCTATTTGGGTGTCAATATCGTTGTAACTCTGTTATGTTTTTATTTATTTTTAGGAGTTGCATGGCAAGGGACAACAAACAAAACTGGTTTACTTTTTTGTACCTCATAGTTAAAACATATCAACATATTTAAAAAAATATTTAGACACGCAAACTAGTATGACTAGCATTGAAATGGCTGGGACTTGCACTTTTAGTGCAGGATCAAACCTTTAAGGCCGTTAAAGTTATTCTTGTGCCACATGGTGACTTATTCTTGCGATGATAACTGAAAGAGTTTATAGTCCATGGTCAAGTCAACAGCAGTAGTCTAATTAGCCAGTAAGATTATTGTCGCTGTGGGTTCTGATGGTTCAAATGAGTGGCCACTGATAGCACTGGTTCCCTGCTATTAGGGGATGTGGGATTGCGGTGTGCATTTTTTGCTATAACTCTTTGTCTGTTTTGTCTGCAACAAAGGCACACTAGCCTGGAACTTCTCTTTTTAAAGTTTTTGGATATTGAAATTAAATGAATGAAAAAATTACACAGGGGAATTGTTGTTAGTTTGTTCTGCTTCACTCAAAGTGGTAATCATTATGCATTTACTTCAATAACTTATCTTTAGTGTAGAAATGAATCATCCCAAATATTGCCACCATGAAAGCCACTATGCCATTATGAAATATTGCCAGTGGCCTATATGAGTCATGGAATCCATCGTAAAACCAACACAGGGGATGGATAGAACAAAGATATATAGTTTGGGATCAGGTGGGGCACTAGGGGAAAGCATATTAATGCTTGCTGGCAAGGGTGAGACTATTTGCACCCCTGGTACAATTATCAATACATGCTATTTGTACCCTGGTGCAATTAGAAGTGAATGCTATTTGTACCCTGGTGCAATTAGAAGTGTGAATGCTATTTGTACCCTGGTACAATTATCAGTTATGCACACAGAAACGTGTTCCATTCAAGGGGATCTATGCAACTTTTTTAGCTTAATTTAACTTAATTAAGCAGGTTAAGAGTCATTGTGATGTTTCTATAACACTTTATGGGTCGATTGGTGGTTTCGGCCACCAATAGGGGGAAGTGGGTGGGGAAGGGTCGTCAACGAGTTGTTATTGTAAAATACCTACTCCGAGCTGTAGGGCGAGCTGAGTAGAGAAAAATGTGAACGCAAACCAAAAACCGGCGAAGAAATGGCCGATCCTGCATAGTGGGCCTTTAATACCCCCCGCCACCCTGCGCATATTGATCACACAATGTAATAAAAAAGAATAAAGTGCCGCAGACAAGGTAACCCTGACAAGATGTTCTCCGGACGTTTTTATGTGTCTTACTCAACTCAACTATTTACTCAACTAATGTTATGAATTTTGTTGAGTACTAACATTATCCCAAATGTTTCAAATCTTAAAACTCATCCAAACTACAAAGTGTACACGGCAAACAATGCGTCAATCCATTTAGGGAATTTTTCTCGACATTTACTCTGGTCCAATTTTGCCAACTCTGTAGATTGAATAATAGGGCTTGTAAGTCAGAATGCATCATTGTTTTTTCTTGGGCGATACTTCAAACACAGCAATGTCATCCGATAATTACAAATAATTTCCCGATTAATTACAAAACAATGACAAAACAACATGAATACCATTAACATTCCTATCCTTCCATACTTCAGTAATGGAGGTGTTCATTGTGATCTGACGTCACACTGAACAAGCCCAAACTCGACAGGCAGGCAGAAGCTATTGGTCTATTGAAATCTCTTTCCACCCAAATCCACCCAATCACAGCTAAAGCGGCACCCGATTGGCATGCCCAAATTATTAGCATCATTATTAGACTGACAGCAACAGTCTAACAACAGGACTGTGATACACTGTGTACACATCAAGCCAATAAAAACATTATGACTATGTTAGCTATACACTGTGCTGTTTGACATTTGCTCAAATGAAAATGTACAGGGTAAATGGTGTTTGCAAACAAATTCTTCTATGCAAAATTGACAAAAGCTTTGCTGTAGGAACATTATTACAAATAAAACACAGTTTATTATTTAAAGACAACAAGTATACTTGTGATCAGTGGCGGGCCGTACTATTAGGCAAACCAGGCATTTGCCTGGAGCCCCGGGCCCCATAGAAGGTTTGTGGGGCCCCCAAAATGCCCCAATCGTCATGTTTTGACGATCTTTCCGTGTGCACCCCCCTTCAGTCTGCTGCAGACTGAAGGGGGGTGCACACGGAAAGATCGTCAAAACATGAGTAATTAGACATCCCGATGCTACTATTGTGAAGAGATTTTTATAAAAATTATAACTATGGGGAGAAAATATATGCATTGGGGCATTTTGGGGGCCCCACAAACCTTCTATGGGGCCCGGGGCTCCAGGCAAATGCCTGGTTTGCCTAATAGTACGGCCCGCCACTGAGTCTGCACTACATGGACTATTCCATGTAGTGCGCTCAATGAAGTCAAATTCAAAACAGTAAGCGGTAAGAGAGAGAGAGAAATCGAGTGAGACATAAATCGAGTGAAACATGAAGCGATCGTACGAAAGCGGGTCACATAAAAAGAAGAAGAAAGACCAAAGGCAGGACTTTCTTTCAAAGCTACCAAAGCTATCCAGCTTTTTTACAGCCACCGCAGTGTCAGCGGGACCGTCGGAGGATCATGAGCAGCCGTCAACGTCGTTAGCTGTCACGTTACTGCTCCTTTCATTCCAAGTGGCTCTGGCTCAGCCAGCAGCGATGCTAATGACGTGTGTCAACAAACTGACGGAGATGATGCACAACTGGTAGTGAATATTTCTCACTCTCCTTCTTCCACTTCGGTTATTGAAATTGATGACAATAACGATAACAATGACTGCGAGACACATATTGTGGATGACCCAGCACTCTGGCCCAAGCTGCTGTGTCTCGGGCAGGTGCACACATATTCTTGTGGATGACCCAGCACTCTGGCCCAAAGGCCGCAGATTCACAAAAGCATACTATTACATAGTAATGAAAAATGGTGAGAGGGTGAACAGGTCTTGGTTAGTCTACAGTGAAAGTGCAGACCGTGTTTTTTGCTTTTGTTGTTGCCTTTTTGGAAAACAAAAACAACTGAGTGAGGAAGGATTTAAAGACTGGAATAACCTTGCAATGCATCTAATCAACCATGAAAGGTCTGAAGAGCACAGGAAAAATACTGATAGCTGGAAGCAGCTATCAGTAGGTTTCCAGTAGTGGTTTCCAGTAGGTCACAGCAGATAGCTGCTGTGACCTACTGGGAAACCCTCAGGTAAATGATGACATAAGGTTAACAGTCAGTGTAATGTGTCAACATAACTAATCTTATTGTTTTGTATGTTATTCTCAATTTTTAAATAGAAAATTAACATTTGCATGAAAGAAGGATAGTGACTTTTGTTCATCCCTTGTATGGAGTATCTCATTATGCCATATATTATGCGATATAAGGTACATTAGACCGGTAGATCCAGGGGCCCCCAAATGACTGTTCGCCTGGAGCCCCCAAAGGGCTAAGTTCGCCACTGCTTGTGATTCTGGTAAAACAGGTCTTAAACAGTTCTACAGCATCACTGGGGTACTTATTGTGCCAAGTAAAACTCAAACGAATCCATCAAATCCATCAACCAAATCTATTTCCATAATAAAAATATAGTGGCCCATTAAGAGGCAAGAAATTGTAATATTATTAAATTTCTTTTTTTTAAGGTAACATTTCCAAATACTGCAGCCTTGTACCGGTCTTTGGCCCAGTGGTTGAGAACCCCTGGTTTAGTCTACTGTAGCAAAATCGCTAGTAAAAATTATGTCTGGTTTGACTCAAATATTACAAGAACAAACATTACTTGTTATTTGCCATGTGTCCAAAATGTATTCAGGTAGTATCAATTGATTCAAAGATCACTAGTCACGATGCTAACACTTACACTCGATGATGAAATATAATTTCAAACTTTTGTTTGTTTTCATTTTACATCTGGACACTTTTCACAGCCAATTTGTTCAGGTCTGGTTTTTGAAGGGTAGGGTCAGGGTGTTTCATAAATAAATGGCCTGTAAAGCCAGACTATAACTGTGGCCATCTCAATGGAGCTATCCACTCTGTCCCCCCTCAATAAACCCAACAGACAAATCAGTTTCAGGAACCTCAAAAACATCAACCCAGACACCATGACTACTGACCTCCTCCATCTCTCCGCTGCCAGCCCCCCTTCAGTCACTGAATCTGTGGATCTCTACCATTCATCACTCGGCACCCTCCTGGACCGCCATACCCCAGATAAGCCCAGAACCATCACCATCACATGCTCAGCCTCCTGGTACACCAGTGAGCTACGACTGCTGAAGAGAACGGGGCGTGTCCTTCAACGGCGCTTCATGGACTCAGGACTTGCTGTTCACAAACTAGCCTACCGGGAACATCAGAAGGCCTACAGCAAGTCCCTCAGTGACACACGGTCCCGGTTCTAATCCCACATAATCAACAATAGCCCTGGTAACTCCAAGCAGCTTTTCTCAACCATAAATCTTCTCCTCAAACCTCAGACCCCCCTACACTCAGACAACACGCAGGAGCGGTGCAACAGCTTCACTTCCTTCTTCAAATCGAAAGTAGACAACATCCGCTCCCTTCTCTCCAGTCCCCCCGCCCCTCCGCCCTCCCCTCACTCTAGCCCCCCCGCCCCCGCCCTCTCTTCTCCCCAGCCCCTCTGCCCCTCCTGTATCTCCAGTCACATCCGCCAACCGTCAGGGACTACTCAGCTCTTCTGCTGTTCGAATGACATCACTCAGCATGAGATTGAACACATCCTAAGGAAGATGTAGCCCTCCACCTGTGACCTGGACTCATTTCCCTCAACCCTGATAAAAAGTCACTCCTCTGCAATTAGTCCCATGATCACCAAAATCATCAATCAGTCTCTCCGGTCCGGCCATGTCCCCACGTCTCTAAAAACTGCTGTCATCAAGCCATTGCTCAAAAAGCCCAGCCTTGACCATGAAGCACCTGCCAACTACCGCCAAGTCTCCAACTTCCCTTTCCCATCAAAGGTGTTGGAAAAGGTCGTTTCTGCCCAACTCCACAACCACCTCATAACAGACAGTCTTTATGAGAAGTTCCAGTCTGGTTACCACTCTGGCCACAGTACGGAAACTGGGGTCACAAATGACCTACTGATGACTGCTGATGCTTGCTCTCCATCACTTCTCATCCTTCTCAACCTCACTGCAGCATTTGACACCGTCGACCACCACATCCTTCTACACCGCCTTCACTACTCCATCGGTCTCTCTGACACCACCCTGGCATGGTTCACATCATATCTCTCGGACAGAACAGAGTATGTATCACTGGGTGATGCTAAATCGTACACGCACTCTGTCACTTGTGGTGTCCCTCAAGGATCAGTCCTTGGCCCCACCCTCTTCATGCTATACATGTTCCCCCTTGGTCGTGTCATCAGCCGGCATTGGAATATCTTTCCACTGCTACGCTGACGACACCCAACTCTACATAAAAACAAACCCAACCACCTCTGCAGCCTTATCCGCACTTTCCACCTGCCTGGAGGAAATAAAGGTGTGGATGGCGGCTAACTTCCTGCAGCTCAATGGCTCAAAAACGGAAGCCATTCTTGTTGGCACTCCACACCAGACCCGGTCATCCACTATCACCAACATCCGCTTCTACGGCCACGACATCCACCTCTCATACTTAGTCACTAACCTCGGTGTCAGAATGGACCCTCACCTGACCTTTGAGGCCCACTTTCAACACCTTTGCAAAACCTCCTTCTTCCACCTCAGGAACATTGCAAAACTCCGCCCCATACTCACTCTCCCCGATTCCAAAAAAACTTGTCCACGCCTTTGTCCCCTCCAGGCTGGACTACTGCAACGCACTCCTCATCAGGATCCCCAGCAAGAACATCCAGCGGCTGCAGCACATCCAGAATTGTGCTGCCAGGATCCTGATGGGGGTGCGGAAGTACCACCACATCACACCCATCCTCAAATCCCTCCACTGGCTTCCTGTCCAGTACAGGATCATATTCAAGATTTCCCTTCTGTCCCACCAGTGCCTCCATGGCACTGCCCCCCTATACCTCAAAGAACTCAATACCCCCCATTCCTCATCATGCCATCTCCGCTCTGGACAGGCCAACCTCCTCCAGCTTCCGTGGAGAAGGCTCCGAACTATGGGCGATCGCGCCTTCTGCTCAGCTGCACCCAGTCTGTGGAATGCTCTCCCTGACCATCTAAGGGCCCCACAGACTGTGGATTATGTTCTGTTATTTTTCTTCTTAATATAGTTAGTCTTTTATGTTGTATTTATCTTTTAATGTGCATTGTAGCACTTTGAGGTCATTGAGTTCATGCGTTATAAATAAAATGTATTATCATTATTATTATTACTGTGATTAAGGGCTTTACGACTAAAATTGTATCTGTATGTTTGTGTGTGTGCATAAATCTCTGCCTATAGTTAATAACTCACCAATATCATGGCAGCTGAGCTAAGAGGGCCAGTGTTTTCGCAAAGAACTAGGGAAAATCTGACCATCTGGGATAGGCTGCCTGTGCAAACCTCCCCCTCTCTCCCTCTCTGCCCCTGTCACTCTTTCTCCTCCTAGACCGGTTCTCACACAGATAAATGTGTGTGATTGCTCTTTTTTGCTTGTTTGAACAAATGACAGCCCAAGTGAGTCCCATTGACCAACACTGGAACAAAGCAAGACCAGTACACAAAGTGTGTTACTGTACCCCCTCGAATAGGGTAGTGCAACCGGTTCTTCGAGGGGTAGAAATAACTTCTGAGAAAGTTGTGTGGAATTTCAAGTACATGATGCTATTTCCTAATTCAACCCTTCACATTATCGGATAACAACATTTAAATATAAATGTATCCATTTATATTATACTAGAGAATCATTTCTCATAAATTTTCTTGATCAGAAACAACACCTTTTTGTTTCTCATATTTAGAGAAAAACTGTCCTTTTGAAAAATGGTACAAACAAAGATTTCAAACTAAACTCAATAGTTTAAACAAAAGTAGTGTATCGTTTAAATAAAATTGCACACACGCACACACGCAGGCACACATATAACTGTGATGCTGTAATTCTGACACTGTAAGACACACAACCTTAAGAGAGGACACATATCGTTTTCGTTCCTGTTCACTCTCTTTTTCTGAAATGTAAAGTTCACTT
>NC_044048.1:14594283-14596783 GCF_902167405.1 Gadus morhua | reverse complement strand
GGATCTACCAGAGAACAAGACTATCAGCCTCAGCATATATTAACATCCCCATTCGGTCAGCCATAAGGCCATTTAGAGAGGTGAGGATGAGGCCATGACTTCCTCTAATTGTTGTGTATAAGAAGTCATGCAATTAGGGGAACAATTATGTTCTACTCAGGTGTTACTTCTTGTTCTTGTTCCTTTACAACTTCCTCAGTGGAAGAGCCACACAGGCGGAAGGCAGGTTTCCCCATGAAGGTCAGGAATGTTTGCACATCGCTTTCATTGCTTTTTGGTACTGTTTTTTTTTCTTATTAAATATGGACACATAATGACGTAATTTGCGTTACAACTTGAAAAGGTTTCAACAAATCACCATGACTGAATATATGCACAGGCTTGCAGATGCTTAACCTTTTACTTTTATTGTCCCTTTCTTACAAAGGCTGTTATAACTAAAGAGTACAACCATGGAATGCTATTGGTCAAAGTTAGTTCTGTCTTGAAGACTACAAGTCCATCCTGAGACACTCAAAAGTTCAGTTAGGTCACCGCAATTCAAATTTATTTTCTATATGAGAGGGCAGACAAATGTTTTTCTAGATTCTTAAGCATAGATTTTCAACCAACGCTGAAGTATTTCAATATGGTTGTAACTCATGTTACGTATAACCGATGTTCCTACATCACCTTTCTCCCTATGACCAGAAGATGGGGATATTCAACAAGACACGTAGACTGTCAGAATCACTTTGACTACGCACCCTGTCTAGAGAGCGAAAAACTCCTGGTCGATAGATCTCCTGCTAAAACGGGGTTTTACTTAGCCTTTAAGTGCTTATTCTTTTTTCCAAACAATGATGAATTGTCTCACTGTTTAGGGCCGGTGCCTAACCTGTGATTAACCGACTTAACGTTCCCCTTCTGTGCCCCATACACCTGTTGTAGGATTCAACTTTACGCAGCAGCAGTTTGGGCTACTCCTTCAGTATGTGGAAAAGGTAAATCCCATATTGAACTAATAGGCCCAAGTCATTTTGTCCAATGAGGTCAAGCCTATGGATCATTAACTTCAATTAGTTTCCTATATTCTGATTTGAAGGTCTTAACCCATTGCTTTCAAAACATGGGCTCTATGTTGTTGTTTGGCCGACCAAATTATATTTAGGTGCATTTCAGGGTCAAGATACCCAGTTGTAGAACTACAGAATGACATTTTTAAAGACATATCTGAACTTTGAACTATAAAATAACGAACGGAAGATAGAAAAATTGTTTAGTTGGTGACGGTTGTCGCCATCATGTGTGTAACGTCTATCACAGCATATTTTTGGACCTGCTATTGCTCTATTTGACCAGAAGATGGAGATGGTCACCCGAATAAATACATAAACGAAAAGACTATTGAACGTGACAGGCTGAAAGTTGTGGATTGATTAGTTGCACTCTTTTTCTCTTTTTTTACTCTGAAGCTCCTACTAAACCTATCTGTGTTGTTCTGCATTATCTGGAGTCAACAGAGAATTTGTCAACATTCCCCTTGAGCCTCCATCCAAACTAACATGCTGGTCGATACAATCATGCAGAACCTGGACTGATTGCAAAGACAACATAAACAGTGAGGCACACATACAAACACACACACACACACACACACACACACACACACACACACACACACACACACACACACACACACACACACACACACACACACACACACACACACACACACACACACACACACACACACACACACACACAATTTGAAAGACGGATAGGAGTATGATTTGTTAATTCACACTTCCTATCTGCCGTAGAAAATACAATTGCATCTGATCAAAGCAACTTTAACAACCATTCCGTTTATTACTATTTTCCCATCAGGCAAACGCAATGCACGCACACTCATGCACACATACTCATGTACACACACATGCTCATCAACACAAATCCTGTGTTAAGTGCCTGTGGTGTTCCTGGGGAGATAGCATAAAATGGAGTGAAGCGTCTCCCGCTGTGGATGCGTTGCAGGCAGAGACCTGTCTGCACATTAGTCATGCTAATTACACCACATGAGCTCCTTATACATCGCTCTGTCTGTGCAGAGAAAACAAGCGGATAGAGGGATCAAACGCCGGCAGCCCCGTCTCAGCCGCCGTGTGTCTGATCAGACAGGCGTGGAAGGACGAGGGGAACAGGTGAACACAGGAAGGGAATCGATGAATGAAGCTGCTTACGTTCTGGAATGGGAGCAGGGTTTCACATTGATGAGATGTGGGTAGCAAAGCGGTCCTTTAGCTAAACATACTGAATTTGCTTTGTGTATGTTTTTGTGGCTACATATTCTATTAGCGGTTCTGTAACACTTAATACCAGTGTTTCACAAGGTAACAAGCATCCAAATATTCCCTTTATATCTTATAATATATATTTTGTTCTATATCATTTTACAGGCACATGATTAATATTTAGGGAATCACATGACCATTATTAAAATTAGTGATATGAAGACAGG
>NC_044048.1:14584283-14589283 GCF_902167405.1 Gadus morhua | reverse complement strand
TAATTAACATGCCCTCTCACCTCCTCCCTCCCTCTTTCTGTCTCTCTCTCTCCCTCCCTCTCTCTGTCACTCTCTCTCTCTCTCTCTCTCTCTCTCTCTCTCTCTCTCTCTCTCTCTCTCTCTCTCTCTCTCTCTCTCTCTCTCTCTCTCTCTCTCTCTCTCTCTCTCTCTCTCTCTCTCTCTCTCCCTCCCTCTCTCTGTCGCTCTCTCTCTCTCTCTCTCTCTCTCTCTGTCTCTCTCTCTCTCTCTCTCTCTCTCTCTCTCTCTCTCTCTCTCTCTCTCTCTCTCTCTCTCTCTCTGTCTCTCTCTCCCTCTCCATTATGGATATTTCTCTAAGGACACCGTGTGGGGCGCAGGCCGTTAGAGGGAGAGTGATGTGGTATTGGAAGTGATTATGAACATGTGACATCTGAGCTTTTTCCTGACAAAATCACACGGACCCCTCAGTGAGATGGGGGGAGGAGGGTAAGAAGAGACGGAGGAGACCTTCCCCAAGGCAGCTGACACTTCTTGACAAATCCGGCAGTGTATGTGTGTGTGTGTGTGTGTGTGTGTGTGTGTGTGTGTGTGTGTGTATGTGTGTGTGTGTATGAGTGTAATTGATACGTTTGCCCTGGTCATTCATAATATGCGATTTTTCAGCATGTGCGCGTGTGCGTGTGCGACAATATAACCACACACATGGACGTGTTAGTGTGCGTCTGCGTCAATATAAGCATACACATGGGCTGGTGTGTGTGCTTGTGCGTGTGCCTGTGCGTGTGTGCGTGTGTGTGTGCGTCTGCACGCTAACAGCTGTAACCCGAGAGGGCAGGACTTACGATACCGTGGATACTTCCCTTTCTGGGGGTGCGCGCTGAAGTGTCAGAATTCCAATTTCCTCTCCGCAGTCACACACTCTGGCCCATTCCGGCGCTGCCTCGTACACACACACACACTGACCTACTGTGCTGCCCCTCCGCCCATCCTCCCCAGTACGTTTGTCTCTCACACATGCACTTTTCAGTCATAAACACCGTCTCCTGTTCCCCCGCTGGCACCCGGCCACCGCCGTTCCCAGGGTCCCCGGTGGAGACACTGGTTTCACACCAGTGATCCCTCTATGGCCGTTCATTCTTCACCGGTGATATATGTGTTTTTTTTTATGGTGTGACACTCCATGTGATCCTTTGCTATATCCAGAGTGTAACCCTGAGCGAAAAGAAACAATGCACCTTGAAATGACTCTTTTATCTGGGAGAGAGAGATTTTCTCACAGCCTCTGGAGTTTGGAATGAGCTGACAAAGGTGATTGAAGTCATTCAGGGAACAGAAAGGGAGAAACAGAAGAAAGAACGAGAAAATGACAGAATGTTTCACAAAAGAGAGAGAGAGCGAGAGAGCGATAGAGAGAGGGAGAGAGAGAGAGAGAGAGAGAGAGAGAGAGAGAGAGAGAGAGAGAGAGAGAGAGAGAGAGAGAGAGAGAGAGAGAGAGAGAGAGGGAGAGAGAGACAGAGACAGAGGGCAAAGGAGAGAGAAAGTGAGAGAAAGAGAGAGAAGGGGACGGACAGGGAAGAGTGTGAAAATTGTAGGCCCCTCCCACTTTCCGGAGATGCTCCAGCCCATCCCTAAATTGCTGACCAATGAGAGGAGCCCATTCAGAACCCATGCGTTCCATCTACAATAGGTAAGGAGAGAGAGGAGAAAGAGAGGGAGAGGAATAGAGAGAGAGAGCGAGAGAGAGAGAGAAGGGACAAGAAGGTTTGTGTTGAAGGGAGAGAGCCAGATTGAAGGAGAGAAGAGAGGAGCAGAGACACAGAGAAGAAGGAAGAAAAGAGAGAAAGCAAGGGATTTACAATCAAGCCTAATTCCTTCACCCCTGGGAATCGCCTGGTGAATGAGTGAGATAGTGGAGAGAGACTGCGAGACAGAGACGCACGCACACACACTCCCACATATACACACACTCACACAAACACACACACACACACACACCACACACACACACACACACACACACACACACACACACACACACACAAGGAGCTCCAGAGAGAGACAGAGAGTGAGTGGGACAGACAGGCATGTGCAGTAGAAGCCAGAGCCAGAGAGAGATGCAGAGGAGGAGGCTTTGACACAGAACATCCGGCGGATTGGACAATTCTCACACACAAAACAAGTGTGTGAGGGCAAGTAGGGCAAAATAAGAACCAGCGGACAGTCATTAGGACATTTAAGAGAAAACATCAACAACAACACAAGACAGCGAGATCAAGACTAGTGTGTGTGTGTGTGTGTGGGCACACAGGGGTAAGAGGCAGGCAGGTACGCAGACAGGTGGACGGCTCCGTCATGCTCTCGGTGCTGCTGCTGCTCTGTGTGGCTGGAGGTACATGGGCTCACAGACCCGACCAGGACCGACTGCAGCGGGGACAGGGGCCGGCGGGGCCCACGCTGTGCCCGGCCCCATGTCATTGTGAGGAAGACGGCATCTACGTCATAGTGGACTGCTCCGAACTGGGACTATCGTCCGTGCCGGAGAACCTCAGCCCGTTTACCTCCTACCTGTAAGTAGCACCCCAGCGACAAACACTTGGACTTGACTCGTACCCACCTAGGGGTGCAGCGCCCACTTGGGTCAGAGTGGCTTGTTTTTTCTAACTCAGCCTCTCAGCTTTACCCTTCACCTCACCTGACCCTTCCTCTTACCCTGTGCTTCGTTTAAACTCTCTACCTTGTCTCTCTCTCTGTCTCTCACTCTCTCTCACACCTGGATCCCCCCGATGAATCTCCGTGAATTCACCTCGCTGTCTCTCCTATCTTCTCCAAATCGTGTTCAATTCAATTCAATTACATTTTATTTGTATAGCCCTTAATCACCTTTACAGTCTCGAAGGGCTTAACAGGGCACATAATTATGTGCTGTTTTTCTGCATCCTCTGCCTGTCTGTGCAAATATGATTAAACCTCACCTGCAATCTCAGTCTGCAGTGTTTGAAAATGGATTGTAGCATGTAGGCTTCTTAGTTTGGATGCATGCCAGCCTGAGCTCAGCATTCTTGCTGGTTTATTAAGTGGTTTATTGCTCATGGTTTTGGTTGAGTTTTTAACTATCATGGTGTTTGTGTGGGTTTGTGAGAACAGGACACGGGGGGCCTTTTCTTCGTTTAGATAAAAATGGACACGGCCAGATGAGAGAGTGTGTGTTGACCATTATGGTTATATTACTGGAAGACTTTTTTTAGTGTCAGGTTTCTAAGTGCCAACTGGCAAGCCGGCATCTGTGTTTGTGTGTGTGTGTATGCGTTCGTGTGTAACGGGTGTGTTGGTGTGTGTGTTTGTGTCTGTGTGTGTGTGTGTGTGTGTGTTTGAGGGCGGTGTTTGTGTGTGAGAGAGAGAGGGTATGTGTGTGTTTTTGTGTCGGAGTGAGAGAGTGTGTGTGTGTGTGGGTGTGTGTGTGTGTGGGGGTGTGGATGTGTGTGTGAGAGTGAGGATATGTGGGTGTGTGGTGAGGGTGTGGGTAGCGATGGAGGTTTTGTCTGTTTTGTGTGTTTAAGTGTGTGAGCGTGTTTGTGTGTGTGTGGGTGTGTTTTTGTGTCTGATTTATGCATCTGTTTGTAAAAATGTGTTGGCGTTTGAGGCCCTGGACATGATGCGTTTGAAAGTTGTTCGGACTGTTTTTATAGGCTCCTTGATGTACAAAGGAAGTATGTACTGGGCTTTACAATTGTTAAGGAATCTTACACTACGGTGTGAGCCAGGGTTCGCTACAGGAGGAAATGATTTGTTTAATTGATCAGTCTAATCAACCATTATTTCATAACGTCTTTGAACCCTGATTGCTTTTTGGCGTAGCCTTAAAAAGTCTAAGGGTTCCGTTATTCGTGCTCTGTTTCTGATTAATATAATCTCACGATTGTCTTTCATCATGTGATTAATCCGTCACAATTTAGTATGATACGCTCTTTATTTTGCTTCTGCCTTTGATCTTCTTCTTCTGCGGCCTTAATTCGCTACATTTGTTGTCAATGTTATTCTGATGCGTTCCTCGCTGTCCCTGGAAGGACCCCTCATCTTCTGTATCCATCTCAGGTTTTCAGTGAATTACCACATTTACACTCCTAGTTCAACACCGTCCATACCTCCTCCAAGGATTGACAGCGCATGCGGTCTAGTCAGGCCGGTGAATAACTATGCACACAAAACAGAGAGTATCTTCGACTTATAAGCATGTTCCATGAAAGATCGCTCTAGATAGTGTCACTATTGGTGTTATATTCCTCATTGTTATGGTAATAATTTCCATTGGCAACAGATGTCAATCTCACCCCCTGCTCCCTTTCAACCATTATAGAGGCGCAGTGTGCTCACTTTAACCCCACACATCCACAGGCAGACTGTACATTGGGAGCAAACATGGAAGCCAGGCGTATATATGATATCAAAGGGTGCCGTGTGTAGCCAGATCCCCCCTCACTCTGTGGCCCTCAGAGGGGGGGGACCGGAGGGGGCCCTTTGTGATAGCTGATAGCGCAGCGATAAAAGTTGATTTTGCACACAAACACAATCCGCTGGAGCAGCCCGTTCACTCGAGAGGCCGACGTGTTACGAGACTCCCGGCAGCCCCCCCCCCCCCCCCCAAGAAAGAAGGGACAGCTCTATCTGGGCGACCTCGCCCACTTTGAAGTGCCACACGTTGAATGGGAGTCTGCGTCGCTCTGACAATCTGATTGCTGCCCCCCTGCTACCGCCGCCGCCGCCGCCGCCGCCGCCGCCGCCGCCGCCGCCGCTGTTGGCCCAGGGTGGACAGCCAGGCCCGGTTTCAACGCTCTCTCAAAAAACGAAAGCTAAAACACATGTAGGGTGTGCGGTGATGAAATATGGTCGCCTGCTCCGCGTCCAGAAAAATCACGATTACGGTTATGGCCGTCGAGGGCTTCATCGAACAGCGCGCAGCCCCGCGCAAGCTGACGGAGAGGACATAGCCGGGAGGCCTCGCGCTCAACACACACACCGTCATT
>NC_044048.1:14574283-14576783 GCF_902167405.1 Gadus morhua | reverse complement strand
CTTTCTGTCTTTCTTCTTTCTCTGTTCCTATTCCTCTCTCTCTCGCTCCCTCTCTCTCTCTTTCCTTTCTTCCCCGATCCCAACGCACGGAGACGACAACACAAATGCGCCCTGACAGCATAAAGCGGAGAGATTAACTTCTCTGAAAGGCTCCCGAGCCCACAGGTGTGTTTTCCATTTGCAGTCGCAGGGGGGGAGGTTAGAGGAAGGGGAGCGCCCGGCCAGCGCGGCGGCGGCGGCGGCCATAGCGGCGGCAGCGCCAGCGGCCGGAGCCCGCTCGCTGCGTCTCCATTACACTCGTCTGAAAGGGTGCAAGCAGGAAAACAAGAAAGAAAGGAGCCAGAAGAAAAAAGATTGGCACTTTTTCTTCTGAACTCCCAAGCTAAATCTCCTTAAACCAACAGCAGCCACATGCCCTCATCAGCACGGAGGGCGTGTGCGTGCGCGTGTGTGTGCGTGCGTGTGTGTGTGTGTTTGTGAGTAGGAGCTGGGGGGGGGGTTATGGTTACACTTAATGCTGATCGAGATGTTATCCACGGGTGACACGGGATACATATGAAGCGGAGCTGAGGTGATCACAGATCTGTGAGCAGGGGCAGTGTAAGGCGAGGGAGGAGGGAGGGGCAGGGTCTTGGGGGGGGGGGGGGGGGGGGGGGGGGGGGGGGGGGGGGGGTGCTGCTGGGGGGAGGGGGTCTGGGGAGGGTATAGCCGGCTGTGGATGTGAACAATCTCATGACTGGATCTGGTATCCTCCTGTTTCTGCCATTCAAGCAGATGAAGTCATAGCGGAGGCCTTACACTAAAACTCATCGAGTTTCATCCACTCAGTCAGATGCACCGTTCAGAACTCCCCCCCTGCAACCCGCTGACACCGAGCTACACACTTCCACTTACTAGGAGAACTTGTGGTTTTAATTCATCAAAATGTAACAAAAGACTGCAATGGGTTCTGGGATAGAGTTAGCGCTTTTTCTCAATAAAAAAGTGGCACCCGATTACAAAGATTACACAAAACATAAAAACACGTAAAAACACGACAAAAATACAATGAATTTTCCTTTAAACGTTAGTGAGCAAGTTGCCAGAAGTAGAATGAAGCCAAAGCTGTATGCTAAAGAATCTTCTCTGGGGATGCCGTGTCCTGCGCCCAACAGCTGCCTGTCAGTGCTGTCCACATGTTGGAGGCAGTTGCATGTTGTGAAGCCCCGACTGTTTCAACACTTCCTGTTCCATTACTGAAGTGCTTGACCTTTGACCCCCCGCTCCTCCGTCTCATGACAGGGTGTGTGTGGGAGGACAAGGCATGGGAGTTTGTGCCTCTGTGTGTGTGTGTGTGTGTGTGTATGTGTGTGTGTGTGTGTGTGTGTGTGTGTGTGTGTGTGTGTGTGTGTGTGTGTGTGTGTGTGTGAATGTGTGCGTTTGCATCAGTGCATGCATGAGATTTAGATGTTTTTATCTATATATTGGTGTTTGTGTTTGTGTGTGTTTGTGTGTGTGCTTATGTATTACATGTGCATGCATCTACGGTTTTGCGAATGCGTGCATATGTGAATACTTCATCCATGTATGTGTATATGTGTGTGCATGCAATTCTATGTGTGTGTGAGTTTGTGTGTGTGAGTGTCTGTGGGTGTGTCTGAGTGATATGCCAGAATCTATATATCGGCACGTGCGTGCGTGTGCACGTGTGTGTTGAGCCTGAGCACCAAGCTATGGATACGTTTCCCAGGACATGGTTTCAGACTACACATTCCCCCACCACCACCACCACCACCACCACCACCACCACCACCACCACCACCGACCAGACATCCGCCTGTCATTCTCGGCTCAACCGCAGAAAGTCACTGAGCACAGAACAAAAAGGACCCGCCACTGACACCACCACCACCACCCCACCCTTATCTCCTCTGCCCTACACTGCCCTTCCTCTCTCCCTCTCTCCCTCGCCCTCCCTTTCTCTCTCTCTCTGTCTTTTGCCGTCTGTCTCAGTGGCCCTTTTGTAAGGGCCGGTCCGTCTCTGTGGGGCGCTCCCTGCCCAGGTGAAAGACTTGGGCTCGCCCTTCTCCCCTCCCTCTTTGTGACCCTGTGAATGCCAGAGAAAGAGACGCAGGAGAAGGGGAGCAGAGGAGATAAAGAGAGAGAGTGCCTTTGGACACAAAGGGCAGAGTTACCCCTCCCAGGAAGTCTAGGAGAGGGAGAAAGAAAAACACATCTTTAGGGGCAGGAGGCGGGCCCCAGCGGACCATTGTACACTTCTGCCTGACTCATTGTGTGTGTGCCCGTGCGTGTGTGTGCGCATGTGTGTATGTGTGCATGTGTGTGCGTGCGCAGCGCTGTGATTGAGAGAAGCCTGAAAGCTCAAGCTTCCATTCTTTTCAACTCCATAAAAAAAGAAAACAACTCACACACACACACACACCCACACATATACACACACATACACTCATACACCCACTCCCATACCCCCCCCACACACACACTAAACCAACGCCCCCAC
>NC_044048.1:14556027-14558527 GCF_902167405.1 Gadus morhua | reverse complement strand
ACCATCCAGGTGGAACTGGAATCAAGTGCACGCGTCCTGGCTGAGGGGCAGGTCATGCAGCGTAGCCCCTGCAGCCCCCGGCCGCATCTGGAGCCCACGAGGAGAGCAGCAGACACAGCCGGGCTGCAGGGAGAGCCTCTCCAATGAGCTGTGAAACAACCCCGTTTTCCATCAGCTCTCCCTCTCCTCCTCCTCTCCTCTCCTCCATTCTCCTCTTCCTTTCCTCCTCTCTGCTCCTCCGCTCTCCTCTCTTCTCTTCTCGGTCTCCACTCCTACCACCCACGGTGCTGCAGCCATAGCTAATTGGGCTGTTTGGTGGCCTAATTGTCTCATCTGTGGGGTCAGGGTGCATATGTGTGTGTGTGTGTGCGCGTGTGTGTGTGTGTGTGTGTGTGTGTGTGTGTGTGTGTGTGTGTGTGTGTGTGTGTGTGTGTGTGTGTGTGTGTGTGTGTGTGCAGATGTGGATAGGTGTGCACATGTAAAGTAACTCATCTGTGACTCCTCAGCCCACCGCCCTCTCCGGGCCTGATACCACCCACATACTCGCACACACACACACACACACACACACACACGCACACACGCACACGCACACGCACACACACACACACACACACACGCACACACACACACACACACACAGATATGCACACATACAAACAGACACACATACCTCCTCGTTTTCCAAATTAATAACTCCCTCTAAATATCCGTTAGCCTCATTTCTGTTTTTTCAACACACATGTCAGCAAGCATGAACACGATTGGCACACACATAAGTACACACAGACAGACAATCAGACAGACACATCCCCCAGACACACACACACACACATACATTTCACAGACAGACACTCACACACACACACACACACACACACACACACACACACACACACACACATACATTTCACAGACAGAGGCACACACACACACACACACACACACACACACACACACACACACACACACACACACACACACACACACACACACACACACACACACACACACACACACATTCTGCAAGCAATTTCACCAAGGTAGGATGTGTGTATTAATTACCCTGTGATTGTGCATGGTCAAAAGAAACCCTATTCCTTCCAGCACATGCAAACTCACTTATGAAACATACCTCAATCATAGACATACATATACACACACACGCGCACACACACACACACACACACACACACACACACACACACACACACACACACACACACACACACACACACACACACACACATACACACACACACACACACACACACACACACACACACACACACACATACACAAACACACACAAACACACACAGACACACGCATGTATCACGTGCACACGACACACGTGTGTGTTGAAAAATGTGGCTAAATCCTTCATGTACATGTTGGAAAAAAACTTCAGTAAAACTGCATGTATGTATGTGTGTGTGTGTGTGTGTGTGTGTGTGTGTGTGTGTGTGTGTGTGTGTGTGTGTGTGTGTGTGTGTGTGCATGTGTGTGTGTGTGTGTGTGTGTGTGGTCTCCTTTGAGATCCTTTACAGTACATAGAGCATGTCTGATGTGATGAAACACACTCACTCCTGCAGACAGAGACAGCGCAGAGGGATGCACCTTGTCATTACAGTAATCATAAGACCCAGTGAGCGCTGGGAGATTACTGGAAAAGGCTTTGGAGAGGAAAGCTGGCCGGCGCCTCCCGCTGTCCTCGAACACCCATCAGGTGGAGATCAGGTGTGAGAGAGAGACACAGACAGACATAGAGGGAGAGAGAGACACAGACAGACATTGAGGGAGAGAGCGAGACGGAGAGGGGGAGAGAGACACAGACAGACATTGAGGGAGAGAGCGAGACATAGAGGGGGAGAGAGAAACCGACAGACATAGAGGGAGAGAGCGAGACGGAGAGGGGGAGAGAGACACAGAGGGAGAGAGACATAGTGGGAGACAGAGTCACAGAGAGACAGAGAGGGAGAGAGAGACATATACAGAAATAGAGGGAGAGAGCGAGACATAGAGGGAGAGAGAGACATAGACAGACATAGACGGAGAGAAAGAGACATAGAGAGTGAGGGAGAGAGCGAAACATAAAGGTCGGGAGGAATAAAGAAAAATAGAGTGAGGGGGAGACAAAGAGGATGTGACTTAGAGAGAGAAACATAGAGGGCGTGAGAGAGAGACAAAGAGAAATGGAGGGAGAGAGCAGGAGACAGACAGAGGGAGAGAGAGAGAGAGAGAGAGAGAGAGAGAGAGAGAGAGAGCTCAGGCGGACGATTTGATGCCTGGGTTTACCTTAGTATAAATGATTGGCTTTTATACTTGTTGAGACAGAAGCTCAAAATCTGTGACCATAATTCAGACTTTAATCAACTCGGCTCATTAAGCATTGATATAACCCTAATGTTGCTGTTCTTTTTTGACATATTAGGTTGCAGACAAGTCAGACAGAGCCAATAGCATTGCAAACACTGACACGCACGCACGCACGCACGCA
>NC_044048.1:14551027-14553527 GCF_902167405.1 Gadus morhua | reverse complement strand
TAAAGACAAACAAATCCAACAAAACAAAACAGGTGGCCGCATTGCCCATCCAAGACCTCCCCTGTCCTCTCCAACACGTCGTTGCTCCTCCCCCTCCCAGGCGCCTGGATGCCAACCTCCTGTCTGAGGTCCCTGCAGGGGCCTTCAGGGGGGTGGGCTCCCTGAGACACCTGTGGCTGGACGACAACTCCCTGACGGAGATCCCCGTGGCCGCGCTGGACTCTCTGCCCTCCCTGCAGGCCATGACCCTGGCCCTCAACCGGATCACGCACATCCCCGACCACGCCTTCACCAACCTCTCGGCCCTGGTGGTGCTGTGAGTAGTCCGGCCGCCGCCTCCCGTCCCTCTCTGTCCCCCTCCTCTCTGTGTGCGATGTGTGAGGGCCCCGCGCTCTGTTATTTATATAGTTTGTTTGCAAACCGTTTCTTGTTTAGCTTGTTTAGCTCGTCCCGGTTTTAGGTTTCTCTTTTTTTGTTTGTTTTTTCTGTTTGAACAAGAGTGATTATTTATGTATCAGAATGCTAGCGAGATCATGATGAATGTGGGCCCTTTTGAGTTATTGAAAAATATGCACATGGATTTGCTCCAGGCACATTCATAACAACCAGATCCAGAGCCTGGGAGAGAGATGCTTCGAGGGCCTACAGAGTTTGGAAACCCTGTGAGTATTTATCGAATGCACACAGTTGTGCAAGCTTACACACAAGTGAATGCACGCACACGCGCCCACATACCTTTGTTTCATTTCCCAGGTTTAAATTAATACCTGCCCTTGTTTTCCCAAACCCTGCCATGATGAGAGAGTTACAACTACGTATCAACAGATAATGTGTGCCAATGTTTAGACCAATCACATCATACCTATCATACCTACCCACAGAATAATCCAATCTACAAAATATGTTGTCGTTATGCTCTCAGATCAACAGATGATGATCTGACATTAATCATGATGATCTCAGATCATCATGTTTAATGTCAAAGTACGCCTTCAAAAGATTGGCAATTTATGACCCTGAGAAAAAGAAGAAAACATATTACCATTGACTACTATCAACAACAAATACCTAGAGCTGTCAGTTAAACGAGTTATTAACGGCGTTAACACAAACCAATTTTAACGGCGTTAAAAATTTTATCGCGCGATTAACGCGATTATTTTATTAAACAAAAATAAACAATTTTTTTTTTTTTTTTGGCTCAAAACAAAGAAGCAGTAGCCTGACTGCTATGTTCAAATGACATTTGTTCAAAGCAGTCGTTTAATTGCACTATGGGCTCTTTTTTTGTATCGTCCTGTTTTGATCAGTATATGCCAATGTTGTTATCAATAAAAAATCATTTGCACAAGGCAAGCCGATGCACTTCACCATGTTGATAAGAGAATTAAAATGAGAAGAATTATGGGACAAAAACATCAAGGGATATTTAGCATAGAAAAATAATTTGCGATCAATCGCGATTAATCGTGAGTTAACTATGACATTAATGCAATTAATCACGATTAAATATTTTAATCGCTTGACAGCTCTACAAATAACCATTTGTGGGTTTGACGAGGAGGACTGCGGGCGTGATTCATGCTCTTTCAGCTCCACTACCTTTACAGTACCAGTAATTGGGACAGGAGAGAGGGAGCGATGGAAAAAGAGTGTCAGAGGGGTGAAAGAGAGCAAAAAGCATATCTCACCCCGGCGGCAAAATTCACGGTGGTCCCGTGAGCACGCCTGTTTTTAACACATGTTGTTTAACAGCCTGATGATGTGTAAAAAAAATAGTGTTTTTTTTATGAGCCCGCGTGTGTGTGCGCATTTAAAGGCCCACTATGCAACTTTTTTAGCCAAAATTACATTAAGTATGCAGGTTGAGAGTTATGCTGATGGTTCTGCATCCATTTCTGGGTTGATTGGTGGGTGTGTCATTTACCCATGTCGCCTCTCCAGTGAAAAAGCGCATATGCAACTTGATCTGTTCGGACCGACACAATCCGGATGTGACGCAGCGGAAGTATCCTCGAAAATGTAGTCAGATTGTAGTTTCGAAAATGCTTTACGGCACAGACACACACCCAAACATGGCACCGGCTAGATATAAACAGCCAGTTGCGAGGCAATTGTTGTCCGAGGTAGGAAACCCAAACGCCGCCGTGTTTGGGTGCATGATAGAGTTTAGATCGGGTTAGATTAAATAATCTCGGATATAAATAACGATCTCATCTCATCGTCATCCGTTTATCCGGGGTCGGGTCGCGGGGGGAGCAGCTCAAGCAGGGGGCTCCAGACTTCCCTTTCCCGGGCCACATTGACCAGCTCTGACGGGGGGATCCCGAGGCGTTCCCAGGCCAGTGTTGAGATATAATCTCTCCACCTAGTCCTGGGTCTTCCCCGAGGTCTCCTCCCCAATGGACGTGCCTGAAACACCTCCAAAGAGAGGCGCCCAGTAGGCATCCTTGCCAGATGCCCGAACCACCTCAGCTGACTCCTTTCTAAGTAAAGGAGC